>NC_053430.1:79003694-79210648 GCF_007990345.1 Gossypium hirsutum | reverse complement strand
TACAATCAATCTGGATATCCTTTATCATTTGACGAACTCGGATCCAGTTCCATAAATTCCTGAACTGACTCATATGCCATCTACATATTTTTTCTAGAATTTTTGGTTGGGCCAATTAGTACAGTTTATTAGTCAAAGTCTCCCATGTTACATGGATCGACTACCCTGACCTTTGGCCATTACGATTTGATATCTCCCTGTACCGGGCTTCAATACTGATGCCGTTTGTTTCTATAGAAACTAGACTCAGAGAGGAATCTATACATATATGGCTTCACTCCTAATTGTCTCTGGTTAATTTATAATGAATTTCAAAGTCGGAACAGGGAATCCAGAAACCGTTCTGGCCCTGTCTCACGAGAACTGAATATCTCTTAACATACTGTCCATATGATCGTTTCGTTACTTTCCTATGAAAATAGATTCATCAAGGTTCGTTTACATAATTTATTCATATTAATTCCAATCCTACTATTTTAGTGATTTCCAATCTACATCACTGCTGCTGCCAGCATCTGCCTTAAGGTAGACTTTACCTATTCATAGTTTCCATGATTCAACTAGCCCTTTTGCATAAGTAGCACAATTTATGATAGTGATTAACCATTCCATGGCCAATCCTTGTCAAGCCTATCCACACCTCTCAATAACCATATCCATACCAAATGATTAAACATTACACTCAAACATATATAAGCCATTTCGCATGGCTATCCGAAATTATACAAGTCCAAAGGGTCCATGACCCACAACAAACGGGTAGTCCTATACATGCCATTTCGAAGTTCAACCAAAATTGTACCAAAAGGGGGCTTTGATAGTGTGGGCGACTTCGACTTCAAGATCCCGAGTCCGATAGCTGGAGAACCAAAATCTATAAAACAGAGGAGCATGAAACGGAGTAAGCAATTTATGCTTAGTAAGTTTTGAGCAAGGAATTCCAGCACAACAAAAGTATAGCATTCATATAGCTAAACGGATAATTTCATATGCACAAATTTTTGATATCATACTTGCTTCACATTACAACCCTTATGTACATACACAAAAGATCAACTTAGCCAAAGGCCGGTAGCTCGTTTATCAACTGAGCGAATACTTATTTGTAAGGGCTCAACTAAATTCAAGCACATACGAAACATACCTCATTGTTGGGATGTTTCTAGAGTATTAACTGAAATTTTTACAGCAAGATCATTCATTCCCAAATCACGTACCTTCGGAATTTAACCGGATATAGCTCCTCGTTCAAATGCCTTCGGGACATAGCCCGGTTATAGTAACTCGCACAAATGCCTTCGGGACTTAACCCGGATTTAGTAACTCGCACAAATGCCTTCGGGACTTAACCCGGATTTAGTAACTCGCACCAATGCCTTCGGGCTTAGCCCGGAATTAGTATCTCGCACAAATGCCTTCGGATCTTAGTCCGGATATGGTCACTTAGCACAAAGCCTTCGGGACTTAGCCCGGACATCATTCAAATAACCATGCACATTTAACAATAAATCATGGCACATTCGTATTTCATTTTCGTTAGCAAAACTCAACACAAGACACTTATCATTCTTGTAATTTCGGCTCAATAGCCACACACAAAGAGCATGATTTTGATTTGCTTAAAACATGATCTAATCAAATCTTAATTTAAGCTCTCTTACTCAAGAACTTACCTCGGATGTTGTCGAACGATTCCGATGGCTATTCGACCACTTTTTCCTTCCCTTTATCGGATTTAGTTCCCCTTTGCTCTTGAGCTTAATTAAACAAATAAATTGATTTAATCATTTGAGCATCGAAAAGAGGAACACAAGGCACTTAGCCCATATTTATACATTAGACATTAAAGTCACATATGTACGGAATCATGAATCAAACTCAACATTTTAGCTAATTTTTCCCCTTGGCCGAATTTCTAAGCCAAGACAAAAGCATCAATATGCTTGCCTCCAACCGAATACATGCAACACCAAATCTTCTTCCTATGGCCGAATATGCATGTCTATGTTGGGGCCGATTATATGCTTAATACTTCCTACAAGTATGGTTACTTGTATTGATTATAAATATCATCTTGTTTCAAGTTCAAAACTTGGCTAATACACACATATATACACTAGTAAAGCATCCTCTCCCTTTCCATCGATTTAACACATGCATTGCTCATTAACATACAAAAGTTATATTCGGCCTTAGCACACAACTTGCTAGCCGATTCTTCCCCATCTAGCAACCAATGCACATATGTGCTCACTCAAAATGCTAAAAAGGAGATTCAAGAATCATCAATCCACCATCACATGCATCATTAACAAGCTTCATATTTAGCATGCAATGGCATTAACACAAAATCCACCTAGGCCGAATATCATCCCCATGACATAGCAAGGATTGAACCATGGGCTAATTAGAACTCAAGCTAGCAACTAAAAACATGCATGAATCTCATGGCACAACCTCAAACATACCTTAATCTAGATATAAGTATGGCCAAACCTCCTCCTAATCCTCTTCCAAATCAAACATGAAGCAAGAACTCCTTCCTCCTTCCTTAGAATTTTCGGCCAAATGAAGATGAAAAAGGATGAACAAAATTTTCTCCTTTCTTTTCTTTAACTCACGGCAATGGGGGGGGAAAGACAACCACACACATTTTTTTTTTGTTTCCATCATATTCCCTTTCATTATTTTATGCCCATGCTCCTTATTTTATTTTTCCTAACATACCTCACTAACATAACATGTTTGTGACATGTTTCCACTCATGATGCACTAACACAACATGTCTATGACATGTCTTGCCCATCACACTTGGTCTACCATGCTTGTCATGGCCGGCCACTACTCATTAGGGGGGGAATTTGACATGCAAGTCCCCCTTTTTCCACATGCACTAATAGGTCCTTACGCATTGACCTATCACATTTTAAAATTTTCTCACATAAGTCCTATTTGATGAAATTCACTTACAATTAACAAAATTCAAACACGAAATTTTCACACATGCACATGTACATATAATGAGCATCAATTATGACGGTTAATTATTTTTACGACTCGGTTTAGCGGTCCTGAAACCATTTCCCGACTAGGGTCAATTTTAGGCTGTCACAACTCTCCCCACTTAAGAAATTTTCGTCCCCGAAAAGCTTACCGGTAAATAGGTTTGGGTATCGTTCTTTCATCGAGCTCTTGGTTTCCCAAGTAGCTTCCTCGATCCCGTGTTTGAGCCATAACACCTTCACTAACGGAACCCTTTTGTTTCGCAACTCCTTCACTTCACGAGCTAGGATACGCATCGATTCTTCTTCATAACTCATATCGGCTTGAATTTCAACCTATGATGGGCTAATTATGTGCGATGGATCAGATCGATAGCGTCGAAGCATCGAAACATGAAAGACGTCGTGAATCTTTTCAAGCTCAGGGGGCAAAATCAATCTATACGCAACCGGACCAACTCGTTCGGAGATTTCGTACGGCCCAATGAATCTCGGGCTCAACTTGCCCTTACGGCCAAACCTGAGTACCTTTTTCCAAGGCGAAACTTTAAGGAACACTTTATCTCCCACCTGATATTCAATGTCCTTTCGTTTCAAATCCGCATACGATTTCTGACGATCTGTGGCTACCTTCAGACTTTCACGGATTACCTTTACTTTCTGTTCGGCATCTTTAATCAAATCAACTCCGAAAATTTTACTTTCACCGAGCTCGGTCCAAAACAATGGTGTACGGCATTTACGACCGTACAAAGCCTCGTAAGGTGCCATCTTAATACTTGATTGAAAACTATTGTTGTAAGCGAATTCAATCAAAGGTAAATACCGTTCCCATGAACTACTGAACTCGAGGATGCAACATCTCAACATATCCTCAAGTATCTGAATTATCCACTCGGATTGACCATCGGTTTGGGGGTGAAAAGCAGTGCTAAAATGCAGCTTGGTACCCAAAGCTTCTTGCAATTTCTTCCAAACCGTGAGGTGAATCTCGGATCTCTATCCGACACGATAGAAATAGGTACCCCGTTTAATCTCACAATTTGAGAAACATACAATTCAGCTAGTTTATCCAATGAAAAATCCGTACACACGGGGATAAAGTGAGCCGACTTAGTCAGTCTATCAACAACAACCCAAATCGCATCCTTCTTACTTGCTGACAATGGCAGTCCAGACACAAAGTCCATTGTGACTCGATCCCATTTCCCCTCGGGTATCATGATCGGCTGAAGTAATCCTGAAGGCACTTGATGTTCCGCTTTCACTTGTTGACATATTAAACATCTCGAAACAAAGTCGGAGATGTCTCGTTTCATACCATGCCACCAAAATTGACGTTTCAAATCGTTGTACATTTTCGTACTCCCCGGGTGAATTGACATTCGGCTACAATGGGCTTCGTTCAGAATCATCGAAATGAGTTCCGAATTCCTTGGAACACACAAACGACTTCTGAACCTCAAACAATCATCATCATCAATTTGAAACTCTGATTCCTTGTTCGGAACACACTCAGCCCGTTTTGCAACCAATTCATCATCAACTTTCTGAGCTTCACGAATTTGATGAATCAATAATGGTCTGGCTTTTAATTCAGCTACTAACACATTGTCGGGTAGAACAAACAAGTGCACATTCATCGCTCGTAAAGCAAACAATGATTTCCGGCTTAAGGCGTCCGCAACCACATTAGCCTTTCCCGGGTGGTAATCAATGACAAGCTCGTAATCTTTCAACAACTCAAGCCAACGTCTTTGTCGCAGATTCAAGTCTCGCTGAGTCATCAAATATTTGAGACTTTTGTGATCCGAAAATACATGGCACTTCTCACCAAACAGATAATGTCGCCATATTTTCAAAGCAAATACGATGGCAGCTAGTTCGAGATCATGGGTCGGATAATTTCTCTCGTGTGGCTTCAATTGTCTCGACGCATAGGGGACAACTCGACCTTCTTGCATCAATACGCAACCCAACCCAAGTAGGGATGCGTCACTATAAATGACAAACTCTTTGCCTGATTCGGGTTGCACTAAAATTGGAGCTTCAGTCAAATGAGTTTTCAGTTGATCGAAACTTTTCTGACATTTCTCCGTCCATTCGAACTTAACATCCTTTTGAAGTAGCTTCGTCATTGGTGTGGCTATCATCGAGAAACCTTTGACAAATCGTCGGTAATAACCGGCGAGCCCCAAAAAGCTCCAAACCTCAGTAATATTTTTCGGAGGTTTCCAGTTAAGTATGGCTGAAATTTTGTTCGGGTCAACTCGAATACCCGATGCGGATACTACATGACCCAAGAAGCTAACCTCTCTTAACCAGAACTCACACTTACTGAACTTAGCATATAACTGCTTATCCCGCAAAATTTGCAACACTAGCCTCAGATGCTCAGCATGTTCGGTCTCATCTCTTGAATAGACCAAGATGTCATCAATGAACACAACTACGAACCGATCCAAATATGGTCTGAAGATCCGATTCATCAAATCCATAAATACCGCAGGGGCATTAGTGAGCCCAAACGGCATCACTAAGAACTCGTAGTGACCATATCTCGTCCTGAAGGCAGTTTTGGGTATGTCTGATTCTCGAATTCACAACTGATAATAGCCCGATCTCAAATCTATTTTTGAGAACATTGAGGCTCCCTTCAGTTGGTCGAACAAATAATCGATACGCGGTAACAGATATTTGTTCTTTATCGTCACTTTATTCAGTTGACGATAGTCAATGCACAACCTCATGGTTCCGTCCTTCTTTTCACGAACAATACTGGTGCACCCCAAGGTGAGAAACTTGGTCGAGCAAAACCTCTATCCGTCAATTCTTGCAACTAAGCTTTCAACTCTTTTAACTCGGTTGGTGCCATACGATAGGGAGCTATCGAAATTGGCGTAGTCCCAGGTACAAGCTCAATACCAAACTCTACCTTCCGAACAGGTGGTAAACCCGGTAATTCTTCAGGAAAAACATCCGGGTATTCACAAACCACCGGCATAGATTCGGGTTTCTTTTCTAATTCTTTGTCATCAAGTACATACGCAAGGTATGCTTCGCACCCTTTTCTTACATATTTCTGGGCCAACATTGCTGATATTACAGCTGGCATCCCCTCCAAGTCCGTAGACTCAACTCGGATTACTTCGTTATTTGCGCACCTCAAATCAATAGTCTTGCTTTTGCAATTCACAACCGCATCATGTGCGGTCAACCAATCCAAACCAAGAATAACATCAAATTCATCAAACGGAAAAAGCATCAAGTCCGCCGGAAAACAGGAACCTCGAATTTCTAGGGACATTTCTTACACACTTTGTCGACAAGCACGTAACGACCCAAGGGATTTGACACCCGAATTACGAACTCAGTAGACTCAATAGGTAAAGTCTTACTGGATGCTAAGGTTTCACATATGTAAGAATGAGTAGAACCGGGGTCAATCAAAGCAATTACATTAGTATCAAAGAGAGTAAAAGTACCGGTAATAACATCAGGCGAAGAAGCATCCTCGCGGGCACGTATAGCATAAGCTCTAGCAGGCGCACGAGCCTCGGATCTGGTCGTAGCATCTCTAGATCCTCTCTGACCACCACCAGCATTGCCCGTATTTCCAGATGGTCTACCTCGAGCAGTGGTAGCACCCGGTTTCCCACTCTGATTTACATTCTGTTTAGACAACCTCGGGCAATCTTTAATGAAGTGGTCAACTGATCCGCACTTGTAACAGGAGCGGTCAGGGAATCTACAACTCCCCGAATGCCATTTACCGCAATATCGACATTTCGTTCTATCTCGACGTTCATTCCCAACACTGGCGACCGAAGTGCCTCGTGTACCCACAGGGGGCGATCACGATCTTGTCTAAAAAGGCCCGAAGTGCCTCTAAACTGGCCCGCATCATCTCGAAATTTCTTTGATGCCTGTTGAAGAGACTTTCCCGAGGATCTTTTACGAAACTCTCCAGTTCCCTCATCAACTTTTTGTTTTTCTTTTCTAAGCTCTTCGGCTTTACAAGCTCGCTCGACAAGTACTACGAACTCTCGTATTTCAAGAATGCCAACGAACATTTTTATATCTTCATTCAGCCCATCCTCGAAGCGTTTACACATAATAGCCTCGGACGAAACACATTCCCGAGCGTATCTACTAAGTCTAACAAATTTTTGCTCGTAATCAGGAACTGACATAGAACCTTGCTTAAGCTCAAGAAATTCCTTTCGTTTTTGATCAACAAATCTCTGACTGATATACTTTTTCCGAAACTCAGTTTGGAAAAACTCCCAAGTTACTTGCTCTCGGGGCACAACAGAAGTCAGAGTACTCCACCAATAGTAGGCAGAATCGCGTAGCAAGGAGATAGTACACTTTAGGCATTCATCGAGTGTAAAAGATAGCTCATCGAGTACCCGGATAGTGTTGTCCAACCAAAATTCAGCTTGCTCGGCATCGTCGCTATCCGTAGCTTTAAATTCAGTAGCCCCATGTTTTCGGATTCTGTCAACTGGGGGCTTATTTGACCTTATTTGGTCAGTTACCGGAGGTATTGTAGGTGCGGGGGTTGTATTAGTCAGGAAGGGAGGTTGTGGAACAGCCGTATTAGTTCGAATGTATTGGTTGAACCAATCATTCATCACGCTATAGAAAGCTTGTCTAGCTTCATCATTCGGGTTACTAGCATTAGGTTGAGAGTCCACCGGCGCTGTCCCTTGTGCGGGAGCAGGCGCCACACTCTCAAGATCATCAGCTACCGCTCGGTCGGGATCGGGATCCATTACTATAAATAAACACAATTGCAAATGTCAGAAATCACCACACTATCAAATAATCACATAAAATGGCATGTATAGCTAGACCCAACGCATTACGGTAGTCCTAGAATCGACTAAACCGTAGCTCTGATACCAATCAAATGTAACACCCCGAACCCGAGACCGTCACCGGAGTCGAACACAAGGTGTTAACAAACTTTAAAAATTTTCCAGACACTGCCAATCTGCGTAATAGTCGCTTTAAAAATCATATCTTGAGTTCAGAAACTCAGAATCCAGTTCCGTAAAATTTTACTGAAACTAGACTCATATGTCCATCTACGTATTTTTTCTAGAATTTTTGGTTAGGCCAATTAGTACAGTTTATTAGTAAAAGTCTCCCATGTTACAGGGATCGACTACCCTGACCTTTGCGCATTATGACTTGGATATCTCCCTGTACAGGGCTTCAATACTGATGCCGTTTGTTTCTATAGAAGCTAGACTCAGAGAGGAATCTATACATATATGGCTTCACTCCTAATTGTCTCTGGTTAATTTATAATGAATTTTCAAAGTCGGAACAGGGAATCCAGAAACCGTTCTGGCCCTGTCTCACGAGAACCTGAATATCTCTTAACATACTGTCCATATGATCGTTTTGTTACTTTCCTATGAAAATAGATTCATCAAGGTTCGTTTACATAATTTATTCATTATTTAATTCCAATCCTACTATTTTTAGTGATTTTCCAAATCTACATCACTGCTGCTGCCAGCATCTGCCTTTAAGGTAGACTTTACCTATTTCATAGTTTCCATTATTCAACTAGCCCTTTTTGCATAAGTAGCACAATTTATGATAGTGATTAACCATTCCCATAGTCAATCCTTGTCAAGCCTATCCACACCTCTCAATAACCATATCCATACCAAATGATTAAAACATTACACTCAAACATATATAAGCCATTTTCGCATGGCTATCCGAAATTATACAAGTCCAAAGGGTCCATGACCCACAACAAACGGGTAGTCCTATACATGCCATTTCGAAGTTCAACCAAAATTGTACCAAAAGGGGGCTTTGATAGTGTGGGCGACTTCGACTTCAAGATCCCGAGTTCGATAGCTGGAGAACCAAAATCTATAAAACAGAGGAGCATGAAACGGAGTAAGCAATTTATGCTTAGTAAGTTTTGAGCAAGGAATTCCAGCACAACAAAAGTATAGCATTCATATAGCTAAACGGATAATTTCGTATGCACAAATTTTTGATATCATACTTGCTTCACATTACCAACCCTTATGTACATACACAAAAGATCAACTTAGCCAAAGGCCGGTAGCTCGTTTATCAACTGAGCGAATACTTATTTGTAAGGGCTCAACTAAATTCAAGCACATACGAAACATACCTCAATGTTGGGATGTTTCTAGAGTATTAACTGAAATTTTTACAGCAAGATCATTCATTCCCAAATCACGTACCTTCGGAATTTAACCGGATATAGCTCCTCGTTCAAATGCCTTCGGGACATAGCCCGGTTATAGTAACTCGCACAAATGCCTTCGGGACTTAACCCGGATTTAGTAACTCGCACAAATGCCTTCGGGACTTAACCCGGATTTAGTAACTCGCACCAATGCCTTCGGGCTTAGCCCGGAATTAGTATCTCGCACAAATGCCTTCGGATCTTAGTCCGGATATGGTCACTTAGCACAAAGCCTTCGGGACTTAGCCCGAACATCATTCAAATAACCATGCACATTTAACAATAAATCATGGCACATTCGTATTTCATTTTCGTTAGCAAAACTCAAACACAAGACACTTATCATTCTTGTAATTTCGGCTCAATAGCCACACACAAAGAGCATGATTTTGATTTGCTTAAAACATGATCTAATCAAATCTTAATTTAAGCTCTCTTATCAAGAACTTACCTCGGATGTTGTCGAACGATTCCGATGGCTATTCGACCACTTTTTCCTTCCCTTTATCGGATTTAGTTCCCCTTTGCTCTTGAGCTTAATTAAACAAATAAATTGATTTAATCATTTGAGCATCGAAAAGAGGAACACAAGGCACTTAGCCCATATTTATACATTAGACATTAAAGTCACATATGTACGGAATCATGAATCAAACTCAACATTTTAGCTAATTTTCCCCCTTGGCCGAATTTTCTAAGCCAAGACAAAAGCATCAATATGCTTGCCTCCAACCGAATACATGCAACACCAAATCTTCTTCCTATGGCCGAATATGCATGTCTATGTTGGGGCCGATTATATGCTTAATACTTCCTACAAGTATGGTTACTTGTATTGATTATAAATATCATCTTGTTTCAAGTTCAAAACTTGGCTAATACACACATATATACACTAGTAAAGCATCCTCTCCCTTTCCATCAATTTAACACATGCATTGCTCATTAACATACAAAAGTTATATTCGGCCTTAGCACACAACTTGCTAGCCGATTCTTCCCCATCTAGCAACCAATGCACATATGTGCTCACTCAAAAATGCTAAAAAGGAGATTCAAGAATCATCAATCCACCATCACATGCATCATTAACAAGCTTCATATTTAGCATGCAATGGCATTAACACAAAATCCACCTAGGCCGAATATCATCCCCATGACATAGCAAGGATTTGAACCATGGGCTAATTAGAACTCAAGCTAGCAACTAAAAACATGCATGAATCTCATGGCACAACCTCAAACATACCTTAATCTAGATATAAGTATGGCCAAACCTCCTCCTAATCCTCTTCCAAATCAAACATGAAGCAAGAACTCCTTCCTCCTTCCTTAGAATTTTCGGCCAAATGAAGATGAAAAAGGATGAACAAAATTTTCTCCTTTCTTTTCTTTAACTCACGGCAATGGGGGGGAAAGACAACCACACACATTTTTTTTTGTTTCCATCATATTCCCTTTCATTATTTTATGCCCATGCTCCTTATTTTATTTTTCCTAACATACCTCACTAACATAACATGTTTGTGACATGTTTCCACTCATGATGCACTAACACAACATGTCTATGACATGTCTTGCCCATCACACTTGGTCTACCATGCTTGTCATGGCCGGCCACTACTCATTAGGGGGAATTTGACATGCAAGTCCCCCTTTTTCCACATGCACTAATAGGTCCTTACGCATTGACCTATCACATTTTAAAATTTTCTCACATAAGTCCTATTTGATGAAATTCACTTACAATTAACAAAATTCAAACACGAAATTTTCACACATGCACATGTACATATAATGAGCATCAATTATGACGGTTAATTATTTTTACGACTCGGTTTAGCGGTCCCGAAACCACTTCCCAACTAGGGTCAATTTTGGGCTGTCACATGTGGAGCTAAACGCAGTGTGCTCAGCTATTCTTAATTTGTAATTTTACAATTCCTTTCTTAATTGGTAGTTTAGATGTTAATAATGCATTAGCTGATTTAGGGGCTAGTATCAATGTCATGCTTTTTAAAATGTTTAAGCAACTAGGTCTCGGGAAACTCAAACAGACTAGGATGAGCATTCAATTAGCAGATAAAACTATAAGATTTCCTAAGGGTATTATTGAAGATGTGCTAGTCAAAATCGATAAGTTTATATTTCCCATTGACTTCATTGTTTTAGACATAGAGGAGGATAGCAATACTCCTTCAATCCTAGGAAAGCCCTTTTTAGCAACTGCTAAAACAATTATTGATGTTGGCACAGGTGAGCTCACGCTTCGCGTAGGAGACAAAACACTCACCCTTCAAGCTCGCAATTCTGACAACACATAGGAAATTGAAGGTGATTGTCTAAACCATTCTATTAAAACTGACCACATGATACAACCCACTTTGCAGGAAATAAGTCTGAAGGGAGTACATGAGCCACTCTCAAACATAGTAGAGGATCTATTCATGAAGAACGAAGGCTACAAATAGAGGAGCTAGATGAATGGCGAACACATAAACTGAGAACACATGATAAATCGAAACTACGCCAGAACGAGCTCGATACCTCTCCAAATCAACTTAAAGTTGGTGATAAAGTCTTATTAGATTCCGCAAATCCCCACATTGTCACTACCACACCGAATGAAGAAATCCCTCTTACGGTACTCAGTATTTTTCCATTTGGTACGGTGGAGGTGAGTCATCCCAAGTTTGGCACTTTTAAGGTAAACAATACTCGTTTAAAACCTTATTTTAAGATTGATAGCAGGAATGAGGAGTATAAACTCCTCGAACCACCATGATCATTCAACGGAGAGATAAGTCGAGCTTAGACTGTAAATAAGCGCTTCTCGGGAGGCAACCCGAGCACTAACTGTATTAACTTCTTTCAAAATTTAGTCTTCAACATCTAACTTACTAACAGACCTCTTTAATATAGGTTTCCCACAAAGACACGACTAAGCACACGGGCGTGCTTATGGCCGTGTGAAAATAGTGCAAGGATTTCCCTAAGATAAGCTACGATAAAATGCCACGGCCGTGCGACATGGCTGTGGTCGAACCTGCCAAAACAACACAGGCGTGCGACACGCCCGTGTTGAAGACCCATGGTTGAAACTGAGAAACTAGCACGGGCGTGCGGCACGCCCAATTCTACACCCGTGGTCGAACCTGTTAAATTAACACGGGCGTGGGGCTTGCACACACGGGCGTGGAAGAAGCGAACAAAGCCAAACACAGTCATGCGACACGACCATGTGAACCCACACGCCCGAGTAACACGGGCGTGGGACGAATTTCAAATGTACCCAAATAGAAAAAACGCAAAACACACAGGCAAAAATTGAGGAACACGGGTGTGTGCCATGGCCGTGTGACCCAAAATCTATAAATACCCTGCACTATTCACTTTCTTCCCCATTCAAAAACCCTAACCCTAGCCGCTGTAAGTTCACACGGCCTCCTTGCCACTCTCGTGCGCGCCTCCAACTTCATTTTTGACGCTCAATCTTTCTTCCCTAGCGTTTGTTTACTGCTTTCACTTCTATTTTACTTACTTTTAATGCTTAGTATCAACATAATATTCATATCTTTTGAACTATTTTTCATTTTGCTCATTATTCTATTATTTAATTTGCATTCTTAGGTTAGCCATGACATTACTATGCTTATTCTCATGCTATTACCATGCCAATGTCTATCATTTAATTTGCATTCATAGGATTAGTTATTATACATTCCGTGTTAAATCAAGAATAGGAAAACCTCATGCCCATTACATTTATATTCTCATTCTTATTGTTATTATGGCTAAATTTGCTTTATATCAATAGTCTTTGCTGAAATAAGTTAGTTCAAATTCATGCCTTTTTACTCCTTTGTATTTGTTTACCTATTATTATTATTATTATTATTCATTTTTATTATTCTTTAATTACAGATTTTTAAATGTCGTCTTCACGTGGAAAGAAGACCGCTGTCCCTGCTTCCAAGAAGAGGAAGGGAGCATCCTCTTCCACAGGTCCAACCGTGGAAATTCGTCACCCTCTCCTACAGTTCCCCCGAGGGCCTCAGGAAGAACTGTTCCAAATATTTCGGGCCCGACCTTTAATTGCGGGTCGCTGCATCGATTGGGCTGCTGTCGGACAAGTTCAGTTGGTTGATTCGATTCGAGCCCTCCTAACCATTGACCCTTGGGAGCTATTCTTCGAGATTATCAAGCCAACATACCTTGAGCTCACGATGGAACCATGCTCAACGCTCCATCTTTAGACCATAATGACGAACTACGATGATCCCAGCACGATTCAATTTCGCCTAGGCGGATTAATCCGCTAGCTAAGCATCCCAGAGTTCGGTGCTGCACTGGGCTTATATGCAGAGGAGTTTCAGGAAGAGAATGATTTAGACACTCTCAGCCACCACATACACTTCTCCCCCTCGAAGTGCTGGCACACTTTGGCCCCTGGCGCCGCCTCCTACAATCCTAGCCGCTCCTAGGCATCAGTTCTCCCACAATCTCTGAGGTACTTACACGCTATTTTAGCTTACATGATTACAGGGAGGTGCGAGAGCACTGGCGTCGTCAACACCCACGACGCCTACTTCTTATGGTACATGTCGCACAGGTACATCATTGACCTTGCCTATTTCATCTCCCTCACGATTCAGCACCAGACGGAGCGGCATAGGAAGGGGGTCATCTCCATCGGCCCCTACGTGACTCGACTGGTGCGACACTTCGGGCTCCTCAACACCGCGGCCCAATAATC
Organism: Gossypium hirsutum; assembly: GCF_007990345.1. Lineage (NCBI taxonomy): Eukaryota > Viridiplantae > Streptophyta > Magnoliopsida > Malvales > Malvaceae > Gossypium > Gossypium hirsutum. The sequence continues at coordinate 79,196,640 of NC_053430.1, read as the reverse complement.
ATCCCTCACCCTCATCGGCCAAATGTCTCCACAAGGCATCTCGAGCATGCTTAGCATTAGGATGATCGAGAGGCACCGAGGAACCTACCCTCCCCATTATTTATCGCCCAATCTACCGATAAGAAGGCCTACGAGGACATTCCTGATGATGTCCTTCCACAGCACGAGGACCCACCGACTCAGCCACCACCACCCTCTCATCCAATTCATGCGGCGGCTTCAAACGCTGACATCTCTGAGCGCCTCACTCGATTCGAGCAATAGTGTTTTCAACGATTTGACAACATTGATGCTACTCTACAGCAGATTTGTCAGCACCTCCACATCTCATCGCCAGTCCCACCTCACGAACTATCCAACGATGAAGATGTTTAAAAATATTTATTTATAATTTTATGTTTTTATGTTAATTTTTATTAAAACTACTTTTTATTTTTGTTAGATTTTAGAATTTTATTTTTAATTATTATTATTAATTTTGATTATTTCTTTATGAGTAATTATTCTTCCTAATATCCCCTAAAAGTTCCTGATTTTATCATAGTTATATTGAGCTCTTAAGCTCATCATCACATAAGAACTAAAACTCCACCGGGACAGGTTCTCCACGACTGCCATGTCTTGCTCGACCATGACCATAACTACCCCTAGATATAATATTCTTGTGGCGCAGGACTTATGGATTAATGAACCTCTACGACCGCTGGAGTATCCTCCTCCACTCTCGAACCAATTACTCTCCAAAACTCTAGTTCGAGGAATTCATCATATAGGAAGTTTCATTTCTCCCCCTATCTTCTTTTCATACTTTAATATCTATCTTTGTACATTGAAGGCAATGTACATCTTAAGTGTGTGGGGGCATTTATTCCATTATCAGAAAAATCTCTGAATGATTGCCTTGTTCTCTTGAAAAACTTTCATATCATATTTAGGATAAATTTTAATTAATTTATGATTTTGATTGATATATCTTGAATTAAAACATAGGAAATTATGCATTGATTGTTTAAACTTTAAGACATTAGAGAATCAAGCATGATGAGTTGATTTTTAAGAATTTAAAATCTTAGGTTGTTTCTCCAAAGTTTAGTTATTGCTTTGAATTGGAATTCACAAGTTTTTAACATCAAAAGCCATAATTTTTGTGAGATTTTTGAGCCTTTTGAGCATCTATTAATTCTTTTCATGCTCAATTTTATTATCGCTTTGAGTGCTTTAGTATTGAACTATTATTCTAGAACTTGCTTGATTATGCATGTCGAGACCACACCATTTGATTTGATATGTCAAAATGATGAAGGCACTTAGGATTAACCCACTCATGCCATGAAAAGCCTACCTCCATGATTAACCCCTAGTAAACCCCATTGAGCCTAACAAACTAATCTTTGTATTACCCATAATATTAACCCTTAACCCATTATTCTTGAAATCCCCTAAAATAATCCCTATTTTTGTCGAGATTTGAGTTGAATGGATTGTCTAGCTATGTTTTGTTCTTAATAGTTAGTCTATGTTATTTAACTTGTTGCTTAAAAAAAATATGTATATTTATTAGTAATTCCATATTCTGAGAAGAAGCTCTATTGTACGCAAGTGAAGATTAACTCTTTTTCTAGTTAGGCAATTTTTCAATTCAATCTCAACTCTAACCCTTTCTTTCAGCTTATGACCACACCCCCTAACCAAGCCTTATTACAACCCTCTGAAGACCTTTTGATTGATGTATCATCTTAAATTATAGTGGTGGAGATTTGATTTTCATGCAAGCCTATGGTAATGACTTTTCATTATTGACTATTGAGTGCTTCATTTATTATCCTTAAACACCTTGAGTGATTTGAGTGAATCTTTAATGAGGATGTAAAACTCTGTGATATTCTGAATCAAAGGTAATTACTTAGATGAGGGGAGACACCTATGTTTGCACGAATAAAATGCTCAACTTGGAATATTTGGAACTTTTATGTTCTTTTAGTTGAATTCTCAATGTATGATTACTTATGGATTAATGTGAGATATTATCGATAGAAATTATAAGTTGAGAAGAATTTATTTTGATTATGAGTTGAGAATTTTGCTTGAGGACAAGAAAATGCTTAAGTGTTGGGGTATTTGATAAACCGTAAATTATACATATTTTTACCCCCTGTTTAATGCATTTTATGGATGATTTCCCATTAGAATTGGTGAATTCGACGCTCCTAATTCTTTAATTTCATTTTTTATACTTAGGAGAGCATAGGAGAGCGAAAGGAACGAGAAACAGGCCAAAAACAGAGAATATGAGCCAAAGTACGAAATCAACACGGCCTGGACCTCCTCACACGGGCAAACCACACGGCCTGAAGTAATCGAACATGGGTGTGCTACATGGGCGTGTCCCTGCTGAGCCCAAGTTGAGTCCAATTCAGAAAAGGCTAATTTTTAGGGCTCTTAGGCATTCCAAAGCCTATAAATACACCTTAGAGGAGGAAGAAAATAGAGACGGAGAATAGGAAGTAAGGAATTACTCCAAGGAAGCCGATTGATCCATCTCAGAAGCCGGATTCATCATCAAGACTGAAGATCTCTCCTCAATTTCCCTTCAGGAGTTTTGGGTTTTCTTTATGTTTTGTATTCTTTATTCTTCTGAGATGTTTTATTATTTAGTTATGAACTAAAACCCCTAAATACCTAAGGGGAATGAATCCTAAGACGAATCTTGTTATTATTTTCTGAATCGTATGATAAATATTTAACTTGTTCTTAATTATGTGTTCTTAATTCTTGTTTTGATATCCCAGGATTCTAATTCAGGATAAACTCTTATTCAGAGGAGGAATAGACCCTGTCCAAGAGTACATTTGTCATAATTAAGCGGAGTTGATTGCGCGCCTAGACATAGGGTGACAAGATTTTGCCTGATTAAGGTGAAACCTAATAAGCGGATCCATAGATCGAGTTAACGCAACCCTAGGGTGTTAATTAGAGAAAAGTCTCAATTATTCAATCTAGGGATTAGACGTTATTAATCTTGAATAGGGATAATAACATAACTTAGGGATCTCTACGGAACAAGTTGAATGAATAATTCGTCCGATTCGGAGCCAGAATAACAAGTAAAGTCTAGGTGGATTTTTCCTTAGGCATTGTCTTAAGTCAATTGATTTTCCCCAAAAGAAATTTCCCAATTCTTTTCTTTGTGAGTTCTTAGTTTAGATAATTAGTTAATTAAAACAAAACCCCTTTATTCTTAGGCTAGATAATAAAAAGACAGTCATTACTAGTACTTTTAGTTCCTTTGGGTTTGACAATCCGGTCTTGCTAAAACTATACTACTGTTCGATAGGTACACTTGCCTACATCGCGATAACAGTTAGTTCAAGAATGAGTAATTATAAATATTTAAAACCTATCACGAAATCACGCGATCACAAACCGATACATCATATACTTGATACATAAGTGCAAAAGCCAAATCATCAATCAACATTTTCATTACCTAAATTCACATCTCACCGAATATACTTGTCAACCAAATTAAACTACTACTATTTTTACATGTCATAACCGAATCATTTTAACCAAGGGTAACATAACAAACTTAATTTATACCTATATGTATATCATGGCCGAATCACTCAAATCACATCCAAATCACCAATCAACTTCAATGCACAAAACTCATATCACATATACCATTCATCCATAACACATAATATTATAATAAAAAATGAACTTAAACCACAACCAAAAACAACCAAACTCAACAAAGAAAATTTAGCCATTTTCGCATGGCTTAAATTATACATAAAACAAAATGCAACATTCCAAAGGTATAATCTAGCCTATACATGCCATAGATTCAAAAATTCACTTATAAAGATACCGAAGACAGTCGATAGTGTGGTAAACTTTGTTGACGATCCCTGAGCTCGTAACTTGACTCCAAAATCTATAAAACAAAGGCAAACACAAACACATACAATAAGCTAACATAGATTAGTAAGTCATAAGCAAATAAACAACCCAATGATATAATCAACTCAATTAAACTAAACCAAATTATATTATCATTACCACAATTAGTCTCAAACTTACAAATTTCATAAATAATACATTTTCATACACAAATGCTACCTTGGCCGAATGCTAAAATAACAAATTATTATTAAACTTTCAAAACCAAAATGTCATTATGTAACCAAATATACATACACCCATACGCACAAGCTCAATAATCATAATATAACATCATGTACATAAACTACTTATGTGGCCGAATATACATGGTCATTTATACACATATTTAAGAATCAATTCCATAATTTTCATAATTTTTATTCACAAAGCCCAATACACTTACCATGTTCACATACATTCTTCCTTTACTTCATACAAGACTTACAACAAGTATCAAGTAACTTACTTACCTCATTTCAAGTAGGAAATAAACTGATTCATACCTGATCATTTTAGCTCAATTTACACATTCGATCACACTTATCATTACCCAATGAACCATTCAAATTTGGATAGGACACTCGAATAATCACACATATCGTACAATGCCAACATCCCAGACGTGGTCTTACAAGTAATCACATATCGATGCCACTGTCCCAGACAGGGTCTTACTCGCACACATATATAAGAATCACATATATCGATGTCATGGTCTTACTCGCACATCACATATCAGAATCCTATGTCATGACATATGTATCCTAGCTATTCCTAAGGTTCATATGGGACTTTTAGACGTCGTATCTCGGTCGAATCGAACTCACAAACATAGTTGCCAAGCTTGTATACATTCGGCTATTATAAATATATGTTCACATATTTCATTCCAGCATATATATAGTTCGCATTTAATTAAAATTAACAACGTCTGTTTGCTTAAAAACTTACCTCGGACGATGTAAATTAGAACGAGACGACTAGTCGACAACTTTAGTTTTCCCTCGATCCAAATCCGATTTCTTTGGTTCTTGATCTAAACATATTCAAATTAAACTCATTCAAACATATTTTCATTCAATTTAGTCCAAAAACACATAAATGGGGAAATATCATTTACCCCTAACATTTTACACTTTTACAATTTAGTCCTTATTGCACAAAACACAAAATATGCAAAATTTCACTACACCCATGTTAGGCCGAATATTCCTAGTATTCATACAAGTCCATATTTTTCATTTATTTCACATTTTAGCCCCTAAATTTATTATTTTTTCAATTTAGTCCTAATTACTCAAAATCATCAAAATTCCAATACAAAACATGTTAACCCAAAACATATCTTTCATATTTCATCATCAAACAAAAAAATCACAAGCTTTCAACAATGGCATAACTCAAAATATTCACCAAAATCAAAAATTCAAGCATGGGTCTTGTAGATAACTAAGCAACGATCTCAAAAACGTAAAAATTATCAAAAACCGAGCTAGAACTCCCTTGAATCAAGCTTCAACAAGGTCGAACCCTAGCTTTTTTTTTCTTTCTTATTTATGTTTCGGCAAGAACAAGCATTATGAAAGCTTGTTTTAATTTTTTTATGTTTTACTATTTCATAAATATAACACATTTTAAAATTATAACCTTAATAAAATTATTCATATTTCACTAACTAATGGTCGAATGTGTCCATACAATATTTCAAGGGTATAATTACGTTATAAATACCCCACATTACAATTAAACACTTCAACAATTAGCATACAAATTTTGTATTTTATGCGATTAAGTCTTTTTATTTAATCAGACACCCAAAGGACAAAATTAAATCACGAAAATTTCACACACACAAATTCACACATAATAAACACAGAAAATAATTTTAAAATATTTTTCTGACTCTGATTCGTGGTCCCGAAACCACTGTTCCGACTAGGGTCTAAATCGGGCTGCTACATATAACAAACATAACAAATATATATATTTTGTATTAAGCTTACTAACTTGAACTAATTCATATTACAAATCATGTGTTCCAAATAAACCAATATTAAGCCACAACCAAAATATATATATACATCCATCAACCATGTTTACTTCATTTGAGTTGAATCATAAAAATAAACATATACAAAACATACCAATATGACAAGCTTACCAATATGAACGGTCATAAGATATACATATCATTACTTTAAACTATAAGCATATACCACACTACATATATATGACATAACTTCATCATCATTATCAAATATATCAATATAATTCACATACATATATATATTTATATATATATAAGCCATAGCCAAAACATCAAAACCAATCAAAACCAAAATCACCAACCATTTTCAATGCATATAACACATATAAACTTGACCTAAGTTTCATATACTCACATAACATATTAGCCATTTTCGTATGGCTTAATATATACACAATCTTCAAACTTAACTAAATATGATCTAGCCTATACATGCCATAGGTTCGAGTTCAAACTTATAAAATACCAAAACAGTCGATAGTGTGATGGACTTTGCTGACGATTCCTAAGCTCGTAACTAGCCTTCAAAATCTATAAAACAGAGGCAAACATAAACACACATGAGTAAGCTATCATACCTTAGTAAGTCATAAGCAAATAAATACCTTAATGACAATATTAACTCAATTTAACCAAAAAAATTTATGCTTTCATATACTTCCATATATAATTTTTACCTTGGTCGAATATACATGTATCTATTATCTAAAAAATATTCAATTTCTAAACCATAGTACCATTGTATAACCGAATATACACACTCATCAGCATAGAGTATGAATCAAACTTTAATATCCCATACTTATACATATCATGTGGCTGAATATACTTCACAAATACACATATATATTTACATTAGCATAATGTATAATTTTCATCACATTTCAAATAACCAACTTACCTTATTTTCAAATAAGTAATCAACTATTTCATACTTGATCACTTAGCTCATTTTACACATTCGATCACAACTTATCATTGCCCATTGAACCATTCGAAATGGAATCGGATACTCGGATAATCACATATATTGTACAATGCTAATGTCCCAGACGTGGTCTTACATGCTATCACATACCGATGCCATTGTCCCAGATAGGGTCTTACACGAATCAAATACAATGTCGATGTCCTAGACATGGTCTTACACGTAATCACATATCGATGCCAACGTCCCAGATGTGATCTTACACGAGAACACATATCGAAAATCCTATGTCATGACATATGTATCCTAGCTATTCCTAAGGTTCGTATGGGGCTTTCGGATTTCGTAACTCGACTGAATCAAACTCATACACATATTTTCCAAGCTTATACATATTTAGCTTTTACATAACGACTATCACATTTTACATTTCAGCATATATAGTTCGTATTTAATTAAATATATAACATCTATTTGCTTATAAACTTACCTCGGACAGCAGTAATAAGAATGGAACGACTACTCGACGACTTTGGTTTTCCCTCGTTCCAAATTTGATTTCTTCGGTTCTTGATCTAAACATATTCAAATTAAACTCTTCAAACATATTTTCACTCAATTTAGTCCAAAAACACATAAATAGGAAAATTATCATTTTACCCCTAATATTTTACACTTTTTACAATTTAGTCTAAATTGCACAAAACACAAAACATGCAAAATTTAAGTACACCATGCTTAGGCCGAATCTTCCTTATGTTCATACAAGTCCATAAATTTCATTTATTCACATTTTAGTCCCTCAAATGATCATTTTTACAATTAAGCTCTAATAACTTAAAATCATCAAGAATTCTAATACAAATCATATTAATCCAAAACATATCTTTCATAATTCATCAACTAACCTCACAAAACTCAATTATACATCAATGGCATAACTCAAAATATTCATCAAAATCAGAAATTCAAGCATGGGCTTTGTACATTACACTGCAACGATCTCAGAAACGTAAAAATTATCAAAAATCGAGCTAGTTACATACCTTGATTAAGCTATCAAATGGTCGAACCCTTAAACTATTTATTTCTTTTCTTTCTTACAACATTCAGCCAAAAGAATGAACAAATGCATGGATGTTTTAATTATGTTTTATTATATCATATATATTATTTAATAAATTACATAATTAACCTTTGTTATAAAATATGAAACCATTATATATTATGTCTAAAATCGTCCATCACTAATTCATATGGTCTAATTTCAGCATAAATACCTCATGCAATAAAGACATCATCAATTCGACCACTTTTACAATTGACCATCAAATTTTCATTTTACGCGATTAAGCCCTTTTTATTAAATCGATACTCAAACGACAAAATTAAAATACGTAAATTTCACAGATATAAATTCACACATAATAAACACAGAAAATAACTTTAAAATATTTTTTTGACTTAGATTCGTGGTCCCGAAACCACCATTTCAAAAAGGGTCTAAATCGGGTTGTTACAACTCTCCCCCTTAGGGATTTTCGTCCCCGAAAATCTTACCGGTGAATAGGTTTGGATAACATTCTTTCATTGCATCCTCTAGCTCCCACGTTTCTTCTTCAACTCCATGTTTATGCCACTGTACTTTTACTAATGAAATTTTCTTATTTCGCAATTCTTTAATTTCGCAAGCCAGAATACGAATTAGTTCTTCCTCATATGTTATATCAGACTTAATTTCGATCTTTGATGGATTAATCACATGTGAGGGATCAGATCGATATCTATAAAGCATCGAAACATGGAATACATTATGGATCTTTTCTAACTCAGGTGGCAACAATAGTCTATAAGCAACCGGCCCGATACGCTCTATAATTTCACACGGCCCAATAAATCTCGGACTCAATTTGCCTTTACGACTGAACCTGAGTATTTTCTTCCACAGTGAGACTTTCAAAAAGACTTTGTCCCCGATCTAAAATTCTATATCTTTTCGTTTCAAGTTCGCATACAATTTCTAACGATCTGATGCTATTTTTAGACTTTTGTGGATCACTTTTACTTTTTGTTCTGTCTCTTTGATCAAATCGACCCTTTGTATCTTATTTTCACTAAGCTCGGTCCAATACAATGGTGTTCAACATTTACGATCGTACAAAGCCTCGTAAGGTGCCATTTTGTACTCGATTGAAAGCTATTATTGTACGCAAATTCAATCAGAGGTAAGTATCGTTCCTACGTATCTTCGAACTCAAGAATGCAACATCTCAACATATCCTCAAGTATCTGAATGATTCGTTTGGACTGACCATCTGTTTGCGGATGGAAAGCAGTGCTGAAATGTAATTTCGTACCTAGAGCATCTTGAAGTTTCTTCCAAAATCGCGATGTAAACCTTGGATCTCTATCAGAAACAATAGAAATAGGTACTCCGTGTAATCTCACAATCTGAGAAACATACAATTCAACTAGCTTATCAAGCGAGTAATCTGTGCAAACTGGAACAAAATGAGTTGATTTAGTCAATATATCCACAATAACTCAGATTGTATCTTTCTTGCTCGGTGTCAACGATAAACCGGATACAAAATCCATCGTGACCCTGTCCCATTTCCACTTAGGTATCATGATCAGTTGAAGCAATCCAGAAGGTGCTTGATGCTTGGTTTTTACTTGTTGACAGACTAAACATTTCGAAACAAAGTTAGAAATGTCTCGTTTCATACCATGCCACTAGTAAAGTTGTTTCAGATCATTGTACATTTTCGTACTACCTGGGTGAACAGATAACTGACTGTTGTAAACTTCATTCAAAATCATCTAAATCAACTCTGAATTTCTCGAAACAGATATTCGGTTTCTGAACCTCAAACAACCCTCAGTATCAACTTGAAACTTTGAATCAACATTTGAATCACATTGGCTTCGCTTTGCTAACAATTCATTATCAACTTTCTGAGCATCACAAATCTGTTGTATATATAACGGTCTTGCTTTTAATTCAGCTATTATCAAACAATCATCAGACATAGCCATATGTGCATTCATTGCATGCAAAGCAAACAGTGATTTTCGGCTTATAGCATCAACAACAACATTAGCCTTTCCCTGATGATAGTTAATCACAAGGTCATAGTCTTTTAACAACTCTAGCCATCGACGCTGTCTCAAATTCAGATCTTTCTGAGTCATCAAATATTTCAGGCTCTTGTGATCAGAATAATCATGACATTTCTCACCGAACAGATAGTGACGCCATATCTTCAATGCAAACACAATAGCTGCCAATTCTAGGTCATGTGTCGGATAGTTCTTTTCATGCGGCTTTAACTGTCCCGAGGCATAGACTATGACTTTTCCTTTCTGCATCAAAACACAGCCCAAACCATTTAAAGATGCATCACTATAGATAATAAATTCTTTACCCGATTCTGTTTGAACTAGTACTGGAGCTTCAATCAAAAAGGCTTTCAACTAATAAAAACTTTGTCACTTTTCTAACCACTCGAACTTAACATCTTTTTATAATAGCTTCGTCATCAAAGTTGCAATCATAGAGAAACCTTTCACGAACTGGCTATAGTAACTAACAAGTCCCAGAAAACTTCGGACTTCAGAAACATTTCTAGGAGGTTTCCAATTAAGTATAGCTAAAATTTTACTCAGATCAACCTGAATACCTGATGCTAATACAACATGCCCCAGAAAACTGACTTCGCGTAACTAGAATTCACATTTACTGAATTTTGCATACAATTTTTTATCTTGCAAAGTCTGTAACACAAGTCTCAGATGTTCGGCATGCTTGGTTTCATCACGGGAATAGATCAAAATGTCATCTATGAACACAACGACAAATCGATCCAAATACTATCTGAAGATCCGATTCATCAAATCCACAAACACAAATGGTGCATTAGTGAGTCTGAAAGGCATAACCAAAAACTCATAGTTTCCGTACCTCGTTCGAAAAGCAGTCTTTGGCACATCGGAGTCTTTAACTTGCAACTGATAGTAACCTGATCTCAAATCTATCTTTGAAAACACTGTAGCCCCTTTCAACTGATCGAACAAGTCGTTAATCTATGGCAATGGATATTTATTCTTTATAGTCACCTTATTGAGCTATTTATAGTCGATACACATTCTCATAGTTTCGTTTTTCTTTTTCACGAAAAAACTGGTGACCCTAGGGAAAGAAACTCAGTTGCGCGAAACCTCTATCTGTCAACTCTTGCAACTGAGCTTTCAATTCTTTTAATTCAGTAGGTGCCATTCTGTACGGAGCTATAGATATCGGAATCATCCCCGGCACTAACTCAATACCAAACTCTACTTCTCGGATAGGTGGCAAACCCGACAATTCTTCAGGAAACACATCCGAATACTCGTACACAACTGATACTAATTCAATCTTTCTTTCAGCCACTTTACTATCGAGCACATACACAAAGTAAGCTTCACAACCCTTTCTCACATACTTCTGAGCTAACATCGAAGATATCACTACTGGTAAACCATTCAGATCATTAGGTTCAATCCGGATAACCTCATCATTCTGGCATTGTAAATCAATAGTCTTTCTTTTGCAGTTTACGATAGTATCGTGCAAAGTCAACCAGTCCATACCATGAATTATATCGAACTCATCAAATGGAAACAACATTATATCAGCCAGAAAACACGAATCTCAAATCATCAAAGGACTATTCTTACACACTTTGTCAACCAGAACTGTAACACCCCTTACTTGTATCCGAGGCCGGGCTAAGGTACGAGGCGTTACCAGACAAACATACAAACATTAAACTAAAATACGAGCCATAAAATTTTATTCATATTTCAAAGCGTTCATTCTCTTACACATAGTCCCTTATTTGAGTCTACGGAGCCCAAAACATACTTTAGAAAGGGTTTGGGACTAAACCGAGAACTTACGAAAATCTTGGAAATTTCATGCTTTAAGGCTCCACACGCCCGTGTCCCAAAGTCGTGTTCCATACACGGCTGAGACACATGGTCGTGTCTCTGCCTGTGTGGAATATACCTAGGCTATTTTCCAAGCTTTGGTCAACCTTGATCTCTTACACACTTATACAAAATCAAAAGCATATAACATGGTATTCATTTAATGATTATAAATCCTCAATTAAACCACAAACATAGCATTTGTATGTCATCATACATGTGTCTCTCATACTTGTTTTACCTTGTTTATTATAGTACCACTTATACATTTATACCAAGATTATCATCTTACCAAATATCTTCAGCTTAATCATCAAGCATTCATATTTAAAGCTAGATCATATCATTATAAAAAACCACGATTCAGATGCGCAGAATAACATGTTTGCCTGAAACATTTCAATTCAATTCCATACCCAACAAGCATTACATTGAGACTAGTCATATATATATATATATACATGTCATGATACATAACATTCTCTTTTTGTTTTCTTATAAACACATATCATTTATTTCATTATATCAATATTTCATATACCATAGTTTCCATGTATTCCACATATATTTATTTTCCTCCTCCTCCTCTCCATTCCACATCCTTAATGTATATAGCATTCTTGTAAGTACAATTTCACAATTTACTAATAAATGTTCACATCAAACTGTCTACACGAGTCATAGTCACTTAATTATTTATAATTCGAGCTACAGAGCTCCAAATTAAGATCCATAAATTTCCCTTGAAACTACACTCACATATCGTTCCACCATAAAATTTTCATAATTTTTGGTTTAGCCAATTAGTATAGTTTATTCATTAAAATTTCCCCTATTTCACTTTCTGACAGTTCTGACCTCTCTTCACTAAAAAATAATTATCTGACAGTACAGAATTGGATAATGTTCTTGTTGATTTACCTAGAAAATAGACTCATTATGGATTTCAAAAATATAATTTTGAGCCTCTAATTATTTTTCTCCAAATTTTTGTGATTTTCCAAAGTGAGAACAGGGGATCACGTAATCATTCTGAACCAGTCTCACGAAAACATAAATATATTAAAATATAGAACTCCTTTGCTTTCTATGTTTCTTTTATATGAAAATATACTCATTAAGCTTTAATTTGATATCTCATTCAGTCTCTGATTCAATTTATACTATTTTTGGTGATTTTTCAAAATCACGTCACTGCTACTGTCCAAAACAGTTTTATTGCTAATTCACTCTTTCACACTTTCTTTGTATTAACCTCATTTTAACATACATATCACAAATCATTTTCACCACATTTCATACATCACAACTATAGGCCCATGATCACAAGGTCACCATAAAATCATCCTCATGTATAACTTACTTGTTTATAACCTTACCACATCCTGGTCACTTAATGAACACATCATTCACATAACCAAGTTCCTGCACATATTCATCACAAAACTCACAAAGCAATACATAGAGAGTCTCCCGTTGAACACTTCGGATCAATCCTCGATACTTGGTGGTTTCAACACATAGCTCCTCCCATCATATAGTTCGGCTCTCTTGTACACATGGTGAACACTTAGTACCACCCATGTGACCTAGCCAGTTTATCTCGTAGCCCTCTTGTCTACATGGTGTCCTTCACTTGGAACCACGCATGCGACCTAGCTACATATATCCCGTAGCTCTCTTGTCTACATGGTGTACACATAGTATCACCCATGCGGCCTAGCTAAATCATAATGTCTTGTAGCTTTCTTGTACACATGATGTGCACTCAGCACTATACATGTGACCTAGCTACATACCATCTGTATCATCCAATCTTTCCGAAGGTTCAACCGGGATTTCTCTCTCTTTTCGAACAATTTCACCAATCAAGTAATTATCCACAAACATATTTCCAATATTTTTATAAAATATCATAATACAAGTAATAGTGATGTATTACTTACATATAAACTTACATCTCATTTAATATCAACGCAATAACATTAAATTACACATTGTCTTATTAAAAATCATATGAACTTACAATTTCCCATAATATCCATAATCACAGAAATCACATTTATGTATGATAATTCAATGCACTTCATGTACCATAGACATATTTTTAAATCAATTCATAAACTTGGCACCATAATCATTTAATTTAACATAATTCAATTAATTCACTAAATTTAACTTTCAAATATAAATTACAGCATTATTGTTGTATTATTATCATACCAACTTACATACTTTCAACACCTCGGAGATCATAGTAAATATATCAATTTTACATTGAAACATGCATAAATTAATGCTTATTATACATATAAACTTACCTTGATATTAAAACGGCCATTTTACCAACTTTCCCAATTTTCGATTTTTCTCTCATTCTAGGTTCAAATCTCGTTTTCCGGGATCTAAAACATCATATTTTACTTATTTAATTAATTTACTATTCAAAACAGTCCTTAACTCAAACTTTGGAAAAATTACAATTTTGCCTCTAAACTTTTGCATATTTACACTTTTGCCCCTAGGCTCGGGAATTAAACTTCATCCCTTATTCTTATGTTTTATGACATGATGATAACTTTTCCCTTCTATGGCAACATCAAATTCTCACTCTAACATATACTTATGACTATTAGGTATTTTTACCGATTAAGCCCTTTTGCTCGTTTTCACTTAAAACCGAGTAGCACAAGTTGTCTAACATAATTTAAAACCTCATATTGTATCATAAAACACCAGAATACACAAATTTTACCTATGGGTATTTTTCCAAATATGAACCCTAGGTTGAATTATTGCTAGCATAAGCTAAATCAAGTTACCGGGACTCCAAAAACGTAAAGAACTTGAAAAACGGGGTTAGAATGGACTTACAATTGAGCTTGGGAAGCTTGAAAGCCCTAGCCATGGAGTCTCCCTTGGTATACAGGTCCATGGTGAAGAAGATGAGCCAAATTGGCTTTTAATTTTGTATTTTAATTCATTTTACCCCTAAATGACCAAAATACCCTTACTACTAAACTTTCCAAAAATTCCATCCATGTCCAATTTTTGTCCATAACTTAGAAATTGGTCAAATTTCTATTTAAGACCTCCTAATTAATATTTCAAATCAATTTCATACTAGAAACTTCTAGAATGCAAGTTTTGCAACTTATTCAATTTAGTCCCTAACTTCGAATTAAGCACTTTATACATAGAATTTCTTCACGAATTTTTCACACAATCATGCAATCATATCATAGACCTCAAAATAATCATAAAAAAATTATTTATATCTCAGATTTTGTGGTCCCGAAACCTCTGTTCCAACTAGACCCAATTTTGGGCTATTACAAGAACACACTGGCCCAAGGGGTTCGATACTTTAATCTCAAACTCTGTAGACTCAACAGGAAAAGTCTTACTGGATACTAATGTCTCACACACATAAGAATGAGTTGAACCAAGATCAATCAATGCAATTACACTAGTATCATAGAGAGTGCATGTACTAGTAATAATATCTGGGGATGAAGCCTCCTTGCAAGCGCGTATGGCATAAGCTCTGGCATGTGCGCGAGCCTCAGATTGAACTGCTGTGTCTTTAGTTCCTCTCTGACTGCTACTCACATTACCAATATTTCTGGGTGGCCTACCTCGAGCTGACATGTTACTCGGTCTCACATTCTGTACTGTGTTTTGTTTAGCTAACTCAGGGCATTCATGAATGAATTGATCTATCAATCCACATTTAAAACAAGCCCAATCATGTAATCTACAACTGTCGGGATGTCGTTTACCGTAATGTTTACACTCAGGTTGGTTCGCTCGAATGTTACCAACACTAGCTACTAAGGTAGCTCTCGAGCTCACAGGTGGTCTATCTCGATCCTGTCTAAAATAACCCGCAGTAGCCTTTGAACGGCTAGAACCATCTCAGAATCTCTTTGATGTCGACTGAAATGACTTACTCGATGATCTCTTACGTGAATCTCTAGCTTCAAAGTTAGCTTTTCTTTTCTCTTTCCCAAGCTCTTTGGCTTTGCATGCTCGCTCAACCAGTACTACAAACTCTTTTATTTCAAGTATGCCAACTAGCAGTTTAATGTCTTCATTCAACTTGTCTTCGAATATTTTACACATTATAGCTTCGATCGAAACACACTGTCGGGCATATCGACTAATTCTCATGAATTTTCGTTCATATTCTGTCACAGTCATGCAACCCTGTTTCAATTCTAGAAATTCTTTGCGCTTCTGGTTGATAAATCTCTGGCTCATGTATTTCTTACAGAACTCAGTCTGATAGAACTCCCAAGTCACCCGTTCTTTCAGAACCACCGATACTAGTGTATTCTAGCAGTGATATGTAGTGTCTCGTAGCAAAGATATGGAACATTTCAAACATTCATCTGGGGTACAAGATAGCTCGTCAAACACGTAGATAGTATTATCAAGCCAGAATTCAGCTCGCTCATCATCATCATCACTAGTAGCTCTGAATTCTTCATCCCCGTGTTTTCTGATTTTATCAACAGGAGGCTTATATAATCTCAACGGATTAGTCACTTGAGGTATAATAGGTACCAGAGAAGGATTAGTCGGGGGAGGAGGTTGTTGTGCATCCGGATTTATCCGGATATATTGAGTAAACCAGTCATTCATCATTTGGTAACAGGCTTGTTTAGCCTCTCCGTCTTGGTTACTCGAAGTCGGTCGAGAATCAACCAGCATTATGCCTTGCACGGGAGCAGGCGTTATATTGTCTACATCATCAGGTATGGCTCTATCGAGATCCATTTACTATACGAAAACACATTTTCAAATGTTAGAAGTCATCACACTATCGCAGTATATAATATGACATGTATAGCTAGACTCACACGCACTACGTAAGTCCTAAAATGGACTAAACTGTAGCTCTGATACCAATCAAATTTAACACCCCTAACCTGTATCCATCGCCAGATTAGGGTTATGAGGCATTACTGAACCATAAACAGCTTAAGAGAGTCAATCATTACTATTCATGTTTAAGGTAAAACAAACTCAATTATACGAATCATATGTACATCTCCTTTATAGCATTCAACTAATTGAATTATAACATAGATTAATACATAAAAATTCATGCGCATACCTTAAGACACTCAGACACATATATTGAATACATGCTAATATATCTAATTAACTTAATAAATATCAAACATATCATTTCCATAACTCTACATGTGCGCATGTTAAAAACCAAATACACTATTACACATCAATTATTGTCCAAACACATATACAACCTTAATATTATTACCATATGGCCGAACATAACTTTAATGTAGTACATATATAAATAATGCACATTTTAGCATACCACTATGAACCATTAAATGAGCACAAAAATACAACCCATAATACACCCCATTCGCATGCTAATTATCATGCAGAAATAGCAATCACATAACCAAGTACACATGCTCATACCATTGGTATATACATAATAATCATATTGTTCCATCACATAAAATGTGCATTAAAAACATTTCTAAAATAATCTAGTAACATGGCCGAATATACATTATGCTTATACCCCTTTACCGAATCATATAACAAACATAACAAATATATATTTTGTATTAAGCTTACTAACTTGAACAAATCATATTACAAATCATGCGTTCCAAATAAACCAATATTAAGCCACAATTGAAATATATAGATATCCATCAGCCATGTTTACTTCATTTGAGCTGAATTATAAAAATAAGCATACACAAAACATACCAATATGACAAGCTTACCAATATGAACCATCATAAGCTATACATATCATTACTTTAAACCATAAGCATATACCAAGCACACTACATATATATGACATAACTTCATCATCATTATCAAATATATCAAATATAATTCACATACATATATATACTTATATATATAAGCCATAGCCGAAACATCAAAACCAATCATAACCAAAATCACCAACCATTTTCAATGCATATAACACATATAAACTTGACTTAAGTTTCATATACTCACATAACATATTATCCATTTTCGCATGGCTTAATATATACACAATCTTCAAACTTAACTAAATATAATCTAGCTTATACATGCCATAGGTTCGAGTTCAAACTTATAAAATACCAAAATAGTCGATAGTGTAATGGACTTTGCTGATGATTCCGAAGCTCGTAACTAGCCTCCAAAATCTATAAAACAGAGGCAAACATAAACACACACATAGTAAGCTATCACAGCTTAGTAAGTCATAAGCAAATAAATAACTCAATGGCAATATTAACTCAATTTAACCAAATAAATTTATGCTTTCATAGTCACATTTAATTTCAAGCTCATAATTTCATATATAACATATACTTCCGTATATAATTTTTAACTTGGCTGAATATACATGTATCTATTATCTAAGTAATATTCAATTTCTAAACCATAGTACCATTGTATAACCGAATATACACACTCATAAGCATAAAGTATGAATCAAACTTTAATATCTCATACTTATACATATCATGTGGTCGAATATACTTCACAAATACACATATATATTTACATTAGCATAATGTATAATTTGCATCACATTTCAAATAACCAACTTACTTTATTTTCAAATAAATAATTAATTATTTCATACCAGATCACTTAGCTCATTTTACACATTCGATCATAACTTATCATTGCCCGTCGAACCATTCGGAATTGAATAGGATACTCAGATAATCACATATACCGTACAATGCCAACGTCCCAGACGTGGTCTTACATGCTATCACATATCGATGCCACTGTCCCAGACACGGTCTTACACGAATCAAATACGATGCCGATGTCCCTGACATGGTCTTACACGTAATCATATATAACTGCCAATATCCCAGACGTGGTCTTACACGTAATCACTTATCGATGCCAATGTCCCAGACGTGGTCTTACACGAGAACACATATCAAAAATCCTATGTCATGTTCGAATGGGGCTTTCGGACGTCCTAACTTGATCGTATCAAACTCATACACATAGTTTCCAAGCTCATACATATTCGGCTTTTACATAAATACTATCACATTATACATTTTAGCATATATAGTTGTTATTTAATTAAATAAATAACATCTATTTGCTTATAAACTTACCACGGACAACAGTAATCGGAACGGAACTACTAATCGACAACTTTGGTTTTCCCCCGATCCAAATCTGATTTCTTTGGTTCTTGATCTAAACATATTCAAATTAAACTCATTCAAACATATTTTCACTCAATTTAGTCCAAAAACACATACATGGGAAAATTACCATTTTACCCCTAACATTTTACACTTTTTACAGTTTAGTCCAAATTGCACAAAACACAAAACATGCAAAATTTGAGTACACCATGCTTAGGCCGAATCTTCCTTATGTTCATAAAAGTCCATACATTTCATTTATTTCACATTTTAGTCTCTCAAATTATCATTTTTGCAATTAAGCCCTAATAACTCAAAATCATCAAAAATTTCAATACAAATCATATTAATCCAAAACATATGTTTCATAATTCATCAACATCACAAAACTCAATTATTCATCAATGGCATAACTCAAAATATTCATCAAAATCAGAAATTCAAGCATGTGCTTTGTACATTACACTGCAACGATCTCAAAAACGAAAAAATTATCAAAAATCGAGCTAGTTACATACCTTGATTAAGCTATCAAATGGCCGAACCCTTAAACTCTTTATTTCTTTTCTTTCTTACAGCATTTGGCCAAAAGAATGAACAAATGCATGGATGTTTTAATTATGTTTTATTATATCATATATGTTATTTAATAAATTACATAATTAACCTTTGTTATAAAATATGAAACCATATATATTATGTCTAAAACCATCCATCACTAATTCATATGGTTTAATTGCAACATAAATACCTCATGCAATAAAGATATCATCAATTTGGACCCTTTTATAATTAACCATCAAATTTTCATTTTACGAGATTAAGCCCTTTTTATTAAATCGATACTCAAACGGAAAAAGTAAAACACATAAATTTCACATATATAAATTCACACATAATAAATACAAAAAATAATTTTAAAATGTTTTTTTGACTTGGATTCGTAGTCTCAAAACCATCATTCCGAATATGGTCTAAATCGGGTTGTTACACTTACTAAGTTACAAAGCTTACTTCGTATTATTTTTCTATGTTTTATAGTGAATCAGGGCTAGCTCAGATTCGGAAGTCATCGGGAACATCATCGCATTATCAGGCATCTATTTGGTAATTTTGAGTTGTGTATGTATGGTATATGGCATGTATGGTTAGATATGGTATTTTGATTGTAATTATAGCCATGGGAGTTGGCTTGAAAATGATGCTAATGTTGATGTGTGTTTGGCTATTAGAAATGGCTTGTAAATGCATATGTTTTGGGTTTGTATATATAGCCGATGGCTTACTTTGGCATGTTTGGTATGAATATGGTTAATTGACTTATGGGGTATAAATGCTTAAGAAATGCTTTGATGAAGTATGATTTTAGAAGTTGAGTTGATAAGTAATTAATTAGGTAAATCGCATTGAATTGAGTATTGAAATTGGTTGCAATGGATATTGTATGAATTGTATATTTGGTTGATGTTTTTGGCCACCTAATTGTATGAAGAAATGGTACCATTTTGGTTGTTTAGGTGAGCATGAGTTGGGGTGGCAAATTGGGCTTGCACATGACCTATTTTTGTCCACAGGAACAGAGACACGGATGTGTGTCTTAGCCGTGTGCGACACACGGTCATGTTATAAGGCCGTGTGTCCCCTGGTGTTGATTTTAAAATGAAGTCAGTATGCTCCACACGGTCTCACACACGGGCGTGTGACTAGTCTTGTGGTACAAATCAGTATACCCCCTAATTGGCACACGACCTAGCACACGGGCGTGTGACTTCGCCGTGTTGCATAAGTCAGCATACCCTTCAGTTTTCACACGGCCTGGCACAGGGCATGTCCTCGACTGTGTGATACAAGTTAGTATCTATGCCCTATTTCCACACGGCCTGAGACACGGGTGTGTCTGGAGCCATGTGAGGCACACGGCCTGTTCACACGGGCGTGTGACCCCTGTATGTTAAAAATTTTTCTAAGTTTCCAAAATTTTTGTATGATATCAGTTTAGTCCCAAACCACTTCTAAAGCATGTTTAAAGCCTCATAGGCCCTTATAAGGACAATGTGATTGTGTTGAATGATTTATGAGACTGAATACTTTATGGTTGGTAAATGTATGCTATACGTTGTGAATTGATCGGTAATACCTTGTAACCCTACTCCAACGACGGATACGGGTTAGGGGTGTTACACTTATTGCTATCAAAGCTATGGTTTAGTCGATTCTAGGACTAACGTAGTTGTGTGAGAGTCTAGATATACATGTCATATATATACTCTGCGATAGTACGATGATTCCTGACAGCTTAAATTGTGTTTTCATATAGTAATAGATCCCAAACGATCTATAGCCAATAATGCAGAGAGTAATGAGCCTGCTTTTGCTCAAGGGACAGTGCCATTAGATTCTAGGCCAGTAACGAGTAGCCACGAGGGAGAGGCTAAACAAGCTTTTTTCCAAATGATAAATGAGTGGTTCACGGCGTTTGTTCGAACAAATTCGGCTGCTCAACAACCTCCACCCCCACCTATTCTTCAACAAATCCCTGTTGTTCCTCAAGTTATGGACCCGATACGGTTTAACAAGCCGCTAGTAGATAATATTCGTAAATATAGGGTTGAAGAGTTTCGGGCTACTATTGATGGTGATGCTGAGAGAGCTGAGTTTTGGCTCAAAAATGATTCGAGTATTCGATGAATTGTCTTGTACTCCTGATGAATGTATTAAATGTGTTGTATCTTTGCTGAGAGACACCACTTATCAATGGTAGAACACGTTGATATCTGTGGTTCCGAAAGAACAAGTTATTTGGGAATTCTTTCAGACGGAGTTCCAAAAGAGATATATAAGTCATCGATTCCTTGATCAAAAGCATAAAGAGTTTCTAGAGTTAAAACATGGCCGAATGACAGTCACCGAGTATGAAAGAGAATTCGTACAGTTAAGCAAGTATGCTTGAGAGTATGTGTCTACTGAAGAAATAATGTGCAAGCAGTTTGTTGATGGGCTGAACAAAGATATAAAACTTCCAATTGGAATTTTAGATTTGAAAGAATTTATTGTTCTGGTTGAAACGGCTTGTAAAGTTGAGGATCTTAGCAAAGAAAAGAGAAAAGTAGATTCAGAAGCTAGAGACTCAAGAAAAAGATCAATGAGTAAGTCGTATCAATCTTCATCAAAGAAATTCAGAGATTCGTATGCTAACCCAAATGCTTCAAACGAATATTCGAGCAGAGATCGTAGAAAACAATACTTAGGTTCTAAAGCTCAAGCTACATCAGTAGCGAGTGTTGGCAGTGTTAGAAACAACAAACTCGAGTGTCAGTAGTGTGGGAGGCGACATTATGGAGAATGCTGGAATAAAAATAATAAAGCTTGTTACAAATGTGGTTCGCTAGATCACTTCATCCAAAATTGCCCTGAGCTATATGAGAAAGATAAAGTTCAGAATGTGAGACCAAGTAGCACATCGAATAGAGGTAGACCACCTAGAGTTGCCAGAAATATAAGTGGTAGTAGAGGGATGACAAAGGATTCAGCTGTCTGAGGCCAGAGCCCCTGCTAGAGCCTACGCTATTTGCGCTCGCGAAGAAGCGTCATCTCCAGATATTATCATCGGTACTTTCACTAATGTGATTGCATTTATAGATACAGGATCAACTCATTCATATATATGTATGAATTTAGTATCTAGTAAGAGTTTTCCTGTAGAGTCTAGTAAATTTGTGATTAGAGTATTGAACCCCTTTGGCAAATGTGTTTTGGTCGACAAAGTCTGCAAGAATTGTCCGTTAATGAATCGGGATTTATGTTTTCTAGCTAAGCTGATGTAGTTTCCATTCGATGAATTTGATGTGATTTTGGGTATGGATTGGCTAACGATGCATAATGTTATAGTGAATTGTAGACGAAAGACGATTGAACTGAAATGTCAGAATAATGAGACTATTAGAATTGAATCTGATGATCTAAATAGTTTGTCAGATGTGATCTCATCTATGTTAGCTCAGAAGTTTGTGAGAAAGGGGTGTGAAGCTTACCTTGCTTATGTATTTGATAAGAAAGTGACAGAAACAAAGATGAAATTAGTACTAGTTGTGTACAAGTATCCAGATGTATTTTCTAAAGAATTACTAGGTTTACCACCTATCAGAGAGGTTGAGTTTAGTATTGAATTAGTACTGGATACAACACTGATATCGATAGCTCCGTACAAAATGTTTTTGACAGAGTTAAAAGAATTGAAAGCCTAGTTGCAAGAGTTGACTGATAGAGGTTTTGCTAGACCGAGTTTCTCTCCCTAGGGTGCATTGGTGTTATTTGTGAAATAGAAAGATGGCATGATTAGGACGTGTATAGACTATCGATAGCTCAAAAAAGTGATAATCAATAATAAGTACCTTTTACCATGAATAGATGATTTGTTTGATCAGTTAAAGGGGGCAACAATGTTTTCAAAAATTGATTTGAGATCGGGTTATTACCAGTTGTGGGTTAAAAACTCAGATGTACCAAAGACTGCGTTTAGAACAAGGTACAGACACTACGAATTTATTGTTATGCCTTTTGGATTAACAAAACACCTGCTGTTTTTATGGACTTGATGAACCAGATTTTCAAGCCGTACTTAGATCGATTCATACTTGTGTTTATTGATGACATTTTAATTTACTTTCAAGATGAATCTAAGAATTTTGAGCATTTGAGAATAGTGCTACAAACTTTGAGAGATAAATAGTTGCTTGAAAAGTTCAGAAAATGTGAGTTTTGGCTACAAGAGGTTAGCTTTCTAGGACATATAGTTTCAGCCATGGGTATACGAGTTGACCCGAGAAAAATTTCTGCGATTATAGATTGGAAGCCTCCAAGAAATGTATCTGAATTCCGTAGTTTTCTGGGACTAGCTTGCTATTATAGACTATTTGTGAAAGGCTTCTCGATGATTGCGACTCCAATGACACGATTGCTTCAAAAAGATGTTAAATTTGAGTGGTCAGAAAAGTGTTAGCAGAGCTTTGAGCAGTTAAAAGCATTATTAACAGAGGCACCAGTGTTAGTTCAGCCTGAGTTGGGTAAAGAATTCGTAGTTTTTAGTGATGCATCATTAAATGGCTTGGGTTGTGTTTTGATACAAGAAGGCAAAGTTATAGCTTATGCCTCTAGACAATTGAAGCCATACGAAAATAATTATCTGACGCACAATCTAGAGTTAGTCGCGATAGTGTTCGCATTGACGATTTTGTGTCATTACTTATTTGGTGAGAAATGCCATATTTATACCGATCACAAAAGCATGAAATATCTGATGACTCAAAAATATTTGAATTTGAGATAGCAGAGATGATTATAATTGTTAAAAGATTATGGATTAGTGATTGACTATCATCTAGGGAAAGCGAGCGTAGTTGCTGATGCTTTGAGTCGAAAGTCCTTATCTACTTTAGTGTGCTTTAAACACACAATTAACTTTGTCTGACGACGGTTCAATAGTGGCCGAGTTGAAAATGAGACCGTTATTCCTACAGTAGATTTGTGAGGCTTAAAAATTTGATAATGAATTGCAAGCAAATCGAGCTCAGTGTGAGTCAATTTCTGATTTAGAGTTTCGAATAGGGTCTGATGACTTTTTGATGTTTCATGATAGAATATGTGTACCAAGAAATTCTGAGCTCATTCAAAAGATTCTAAATGAAGAACACGGTAGTTGTTTGTCAGTACATCCAGGAAGCACGAAAATGTATAATGATTTGAAACAACTATATTCGTGGCACGACATGAAACGAGATATCTCAAAATTTATTTCGAAATGTTTAATTTGTCAGCAAGTCCAAAATGAGCATCAAGTGCTATAAGATTTATTACAGCCTATTATGATTCCTGAGTGGAAGTGGGATAGAGTAACAATGGATTTCGTATCAGCTTTACCCTTATCTTTGAGAAAGAAAGATACGATCTGGGTTGTTGTTGACAGATTGACGAAATTAGCTCATTTCATTCCGGTACGTACAGATTTCTCGCTTGATAAATTAGCTGAGTTGTATATCCCAGAGATTGTTCGACTGCATGGAGTACCACTATCTATTATTTCGAATAGAGATCTGAGATTCACTTCCCGATTTTGGAAGAAATTGCAAGAATCTTTAGGTATAAAGCTACATTTCAGCACTGCGTTTCATCCACAAATGGATGGTCAATCTGAACAAGTTATTCAGATACTTGAAGATATGTTGCATTGTTGCATTCTTGAGTTTGAAGGTAGCTGGGAGAAATATCTACTGCTGATTGAATTTGCTTATAATAATAGCTTCCAATTGAGTATAAAGATGGCACCGTACGAAGCTCTATATGGTTGTAAATGTCAAACACCGTTGTATTGGAGTGAGCTCAGCGAAAGTAAAATTCACGGGGTTGATCTGATTAGAGAGACTGAAGAAAAAGTGAAAGTAATTCACGACAGTTTGAAAGCGGCTTCGGATCAAAAGAAATCATACGGAGACTTGAAACAGAAAGATATTGAGTTTCAGATCAGGGATAAAGTTTTTTAAAACTGTCACCGTGGAAAAAGATATTGTGGTTTGGTCGAAAAGGGAAATTGAGTCCGCGATTCATCGGACCGTATTAGATTACTGAGTGAGTTGGGCCAGTGGCAGATCGACTATCTTTACCGTCTGAGTTAGAGAAAATACATAATGTGTTTCATTTATCGATGCTTCGACGATACCGATCCGACCCTTCACATGTCATTTCCCCGATCGAGGTTGAAATTCAGTCTGATATGTCATATGCTGAAGAACTGATTCAAATTTTAGCTCGTGAGTTCAAAGAGTTAATAAATAAAAAAATTGCATTAGTGAAAGTACTATGGCATTGACACGGGGTTGAAGAAGCTACATGGGAACCCGAGATGCTATGAGAAAACAATACCCAAATCTATTCACTAGTAAGATTTTCGGGGACGAAAATCCCTAAGGGGGAGAGTTGTAACAGCCCGTTTTTGGTCAAATCGGAATAATGGTTTTAAGACCACAAATCCAATGTTAAAAATTATTTTAATATTATTTTTTGTATTTACAGCATGTTATTTGATATGTGTGAAATTTTCGTGAGCTCATTTTATCGTTTGAATAGTCAATTTGAGAAAAAGGACTAAATCGCGTAAAATGCAAAAGTGTTGTTCTATTAGCTAAAGGTGTCTAATAGTTATAGAACCTTAAATTTAAGGTCATTATGTGGTAATTAAACCATTAATATGATGGTGGATGATAATGGTATAGCATAATTGAAATATTAAATTAGTAATAAGGTTAATTAAGTCATTTAGTAAATAATTGATAAATAAATAAACCAAAAACAAATTTTTGGTCTTATCATCTTCTTCTAGAAGAAAATAAGATAGGAAAAATACCATTAAAGGGTTTCAAAGGTTCGACCAACTCCTAGCTTGATTAAGGTACGATTTTAGCTCGATTTTTTTATGATTTCTATGTTTTTGTAACCGTTGCAGCTCAATCTAGCTAGCCTGTACCTTTAATTTCAAAATTATTAAAGATTTTAAGAGTTTCCATTGATGATCTTATGTGTTCTCTGGTGTTTGAAGATGAAATATGATTTTTTTATGATAGATTTTCATGTTTTGTAAAGTGATTTTTTATTAAATTGCATAATAGGGATTAAATTGTGAAATATGCAAATTGAGTGGTTGAAATGTGAAATAAATGAAAGTTATGGGATGCTAGGGGCACTATGGTAATTCGGCTAAACTTGGGTTCATTGAAATTGTGTGAATTTTGTGTATTTTTGAAATAAGGACTAAATTGATTAAATGTGAAAGTTTAGGGGTTAATGTGTAAATTGGACTAAATGTATGTCTTGGACTAAATTGAATGAATGGTTGATTTAATAAGTTAATTTTGAATATATTTAGATCAAGAAAAGAGGAATCCGGAATTAGATTGGGGAAAAAGCAAGGTTATCAAGTAGTCGATCCGGTCTGTCAATTTCGAATTCGAGATAAGTTAGCATGTGGTAATTTCATTATAAAAGTATGTTACAAGCTTTGATACTGTATAAACTATAATTATGAGACTTTGGATAATGTTCGAATTGTGAAAATGACTGTACGAATGTATTTGAAGATAGGAGCGAAATGTGTGAAATCCCGGTTGAACTTTAGGAATAGATTTGGATACTAGTGTCATGTTATTAGATGATAAATTGAGTTGGCTTCGGGCCATGATATTAGCACTTCGGGTGCGAGTTAAATCGATTTGGCTTCGAGCGATGCATATCGGATAATTTGGCTTCCAGCCATGATAATTATTCTTCAGATAAGTTACCATGATTTGGCTACGAGCCATGGTATAGGTACTTATTGTATGAGACTATTGAGTATCCAATTTCTATTCCGAATGGTTCAATGGGTAAATGAATGATATGGTTGAGAAAGAGGTTAATATGAGGCGATATAGGTATGTACAGAACCTATTTAAGTATTAAATAGGGAAAGTTAAATGAGATGGTATTTGATCATGTTTAGAGACATGAAAAAGGTTTGTGGTTCATGTGAAATTGGTTGATTTACATTTATTTGATGAAATAAGTTATTTACATACGAGCTTACTGAACTATGAAGCTTACTTCATGTTATATTTTTATGTTTTATAGTGAATCAAGGCTAGCTCGAATCCAGAAATCATCGAGAACATCATCGCACTATCAGACATCTATTTGGTAATTTTGAGTTGTGTATATATGGTATATGGCATGTATGGGTTAGATATGGTATTTTGATTGTAATTATAGCCATGAAAGTTGGCTTGTAAATGATGTTAATGTTGATGTTTTTTGGCTATTAGATATGGCTTGTAAATGTATATGTTTTGGGTTTGTATATATAGCCATGAGTGATGGATTACTTTGGCATGTTTGGTATGAATATGGTTAATTGACTTGTGGAGTATAAATGCTTGAGAAATGCTTTGATGAAGTATTATTTTAGAAGTTGAGTTGATAAGTAATTGATTAGGTAAATCGCATTGAATTGAGTATTGAAATTGGTTGAAATGGATATTGTATGAATTGTACATTTGGTTGATGTTTTTGGCTGCCTAATTGTATGAAGAAATGGTACCATTTGTAATATCCTGATTTTGGGCCTAGCCAGAATAGCGGTTTCGTGACCATAAAATCCGAGATAGAAATAATTATTTTATGATTATTTTGAGGTCTATGATATGATTGCATGATTGTGTGAAAATTTCGTGAAGAAATTTTATGCATAAAGTGCTTAAATTGAAATTAAGGACTACATCGAATAATTTGTAAAACTTGCATTCTAGAAGTTTCTAGTATGAAATTGTTTTGAAATATTAATTAGGAGGTCTTAAATAGAAATTTTACCAATTTCTAAGTCTATGGACAAAAATTGGACATGGATGGAATTTTTGGAAAGTTTAGTAGTAAGGGCATTTTGGTCGTTTAGGGGTAAAATGAATTAAAATACAAAATTAAAAGCCAATTTTGCTCATCTTCAACCCCATGCCGAATATAGCAAGGAGAAACCATGGCTAGGGTTTTTCAAGCTTCCAAACTCGATTGTAAGTCCGTTCTAGCCTCGTTTTTAATGATTTTTACGTTTTTGGAGTCCCGGTAGCTCGATTAAGCTTATGCTAGCAATAACTTAACCTAGGGTTTATATTTGGAAAAATACCCATAGGTGAAATTTGTGTATTTTGGTGTTTTATGATAGAATATGAGGTTTTAAATTATGTTAGACAACTTGTGCTACTCGGTTTTAAGTGAAAACGAGCAAAAGGGCTTAATCGGTAAAATACCTAATAGTCATAAGTACATGTTAGAGTGAGAATTTGATGTTGCCATAGAAGGGGAAAATGATCAGCATGTCATCAAACATAACAAAATAGGCTGAAGTTTAATTTACGAGCTTTGGGGCAAAAGTGTAAATATGCGAAAGTTTAGGGGCAAAATTGTAATTTTTCCAAAATATGATTTTGGGTCAATTTGAATAATGTGAGTCCTAATTAGACTATATTTTAAATGATAGAGCAAGGAAAACTGAAATTCGGGCTAAAATGGGGAAAATACCAAGTTGTGGACGAAATGGTAAAAGTAGCCATTTTCGCATACGAGGTAAGTTCATATGTAAATGTTGGTAACATAGTTATTATTTTAAATGTTTTAATGTTATTTAAATGATATGATAATTCTTATGAAATATTAAACTTGTGATAATTGTTTGATAATATGTCAAATTATGTGATATACTTGGAAAATGTGAAATACTACCGAGTATCGGTATCGGCATTCCGTAGAAGATGGTTGAGACACATGATTGGGAAAAAGGTCCCGTTGAACCTTAGGAATGGATTAGGATACAAGTGACATGTCACTGGGATATTTGGGCATCCGAACTCGTTGAGTTGAGACCGAGTTCACTTATGGATGCAAATGTCCGAACTCGTTGAGTTGAGTCCGAGTTCATGAGATGTAACTAGGCATCCGAGCTCATTGAGTTGAGTCTGAGTTCACTTATGGATGCGAACACCCGAGCTCGTTGAATTGAGTCCGAGTTCACTTATGGGCGGGTTACATGGTAGCTTGAATACATATGTGGCACTTATGTGCAAACTTTCCATGTATCCGAATTATATTCCGATGTGTTCAACGGGTAAAGTTCTACTGAAATGGAGGAATACTCAAGATGAAAGGGACGTATTGGTAAGTGTTGTGAAATGGGTACTTTGAACAGGTATGTACTTAACCCTCGGGTTGAAAAATCGATATAACAACAATATGGTAAGATGATAAATGAAAATGTGATATGAATGTCTTGGTGATGATTATGCAAATGATGTTTTATGTTTGCTTATATGGTTATGCTACTTGCTATTTGCATGTGAACTTATTAAGCATTTATGCTTACTCCCACCTTTTCATTCCTTGTAGTTTTGACAAGCCAGCTCGGAAATCGGGAACGGTCGGAGGCTCGCTCACACTATCCGTATACCATCTTGGCATAATGGCTTGTATATTTTGAGTATGGCATGTATAGCATTATAATCATTTTGTATATATGGTCTTATGATATGGTTATTGAGTGGTATGGAAATGCTTGGTAATGATTAGCCATTGGAATGGCTAATCATGATCATATTTGGTGTTATGTATGTCAAATTGCTAGCTAATCCATGGAAACCATGAAATAGGTAAAATTTACCATAAAATAGATTCAGACAGCAGTAGTGACGTGAATTTAAAAAATCACTAAAAATAGTATAAATGGAATTAAATAATGAATAAGTTATGTAATCGAAGCTTGATGAGTCTATTTTCATATGGAAGAAGAGAAACAGGTATATAAGCTATATTTTATGAGATGTTTAAATTTTTGTGAAACAGGGCCAGAGCGATTTCTGGATCCCCTGTTCTGACTTTGGAAATTCACCATAAATTTTACAAAGATAATTAGAAGTCATGCTCTATATGTACAGATTTCTTATTGAGTCTAGTTTTATTAGAGACAAAAGCTATAGTCATTGAAGCTCTGTACAGGAAGATATCTGATTCGTAACACATAGAGGTCAGAGTAGTCGAACCCTGAAACAGGGGAGACTTTAACTAATAAACTGTACTAATTGGCCCGACCAAAAAATTCTAGAAAAAAATTAGTAAATAGATATATGAGTCTAGTTTTAGTAAAAATTTACGGAATTGGATTTTACATTTCAGAACTCGAGATATGAATTTTTACGCGACTGTGACGCAGATTGCTAGCTTGACTCGAAATTTTAAAATGAATTGTATGAGCTGTTTAAGTAATGAATTAAGTCCGTTAACACCTCGTGTTCGACTCCGGAAACGGTATCGGGTACGAGGCGTTACACCATTTTGGTTGTTTAGGTGAGCATGAGTTGGGATGGCAAATTGGACTTGCACATGACCTATTTTTGTCCACACGGACTGAGACACGGGCGTGTTTCTTAGCCGTGTGTGACACACGGTCATGTTGCACGGCGTGTGTCCCCTGGTGTTGATTTTAAAATATGCTCCACACGGTTTCACACACGGGCGTGTGACTGGCTGTGTGGTACAAGTCAGTATACCCTCTAATTGGCACACGGGCGTGTGACTTGGTCGTGTTGCGTAAGTCAGTGTACCCTCCAGTTTTCACACGGCCTGACACATGGGCGTGTCATCGACCGTGTGATACAAGTTAGTATGTATGCCTTGTTTCCACACGGCCTGAGACACGGGCGTTTCTCGAGTCGTGTGAGGCACGTGGCCTGTTCACACGAGCGTGTGACCCTTGTATGTTGAAAATTTTTCTAAGTTTCCAAAATTTTTGTATGGTATTCGTTTAGTCCCGAACCACTTCTAAAGCATGTTTAAGGCCTCGTAGGCCCTTATAAGAGACTAAATGCTTTATGGTTGGTAAATGTATGTTATACGTTGTGAATTGATCAGAAATACCTCGTAACCCTACTCTGGCGACGGATACGAGTTAGGGGTGTTACAACCATTTTCTATAATAAAAAAATCTAAAATTCATCAATGGCAATTTTTAAAATCTTTAACAGTTTTAAAAACAAAAATACAAATTAGCTAGACCTAGTTACAACGATCTCAAAAGTATAAAATTTATGAAAAACGAACTACAATAACATTCCATGCAAATCTTGATTGAAGCTTAAGTTTTCTCTTCCATGGATAATCGGTGGTGAAGGGAAAAAAGAAAGATGATAATGTCTTTACCATTTTTTTTTGTTTAATGTTTTATAATATTTTACTTAACCGTTTAATTTAATTTAACATTAAAATAAAATATAATTTAAAAAATAACAAGCCGACCATCCACATTCAAAATATGGTAAATTTCTACTTTAGACTTTAAATAATTATTAATTAAGCATTTAAGCTAATAAAATCTAAAACGATTAACTTTTACGGTTTTTACATTTAGTCCTTTTACCTAAATTAACTATCAGATCACTAAAATTTTTTGATGAGAGTTTAATCCACCTATATAACAACTTTGAAAATATTTAATAAAAAATATTTACAAGCTCGGTTTATAAAAACAAGGTCTTGATACCTCATTTTTCAAAACCACTTATTTAGAGCTAAACAACTTTTACTCTAATTAACCGACCAATTATCAAAATTTTTCAAATCAAAATTCTCTATAACATTGTACTTACTTGTAAATATTAAATAATAAAATTTACCAACTCACTCGTCGGACTTGTGATCTCAAAACCACTATTTCCGGCACTACTGAAAATTAGGCTATTCCAACTTTTCTATTTATACTAAGATTAAGGTTTTAATTAATCTTAATTAACTTCAATTTTAACCATAAAAATGTTTAATCATATAATTAATCTTTCTTAATTAAAAGTGAGTGAATGACCATCACTTTGCGGTATCCATAACACATCAATGGTTAAATAACCATCAAGTCCCTTGATTAATTGTTAATCAAGTCCTCAAGCACTTTCCATATTAAAATTCAATAGCAATTACTTTTTTGCAATTTAAACCTTAAACTTTAATTAATGATTTTCTTAATTTAATTACACTTTTGCAAATTAAAATACATTTTTTTAATTTCTTTATTTTTTTTAGAGATTGATTAAGTGAAATCGGTAAAACACTTTATTTAGCACAAGGAAACAACTCAAAATGCCCAAATTTGATACAAAATGATACAAATATAGTGGAAGAAGATCGTGTTCAAGTTGTTCTACTCGAAAAAGAAAGATTTGGATCTGACCTAAAAAGAAGAAACCAAACAAATTTAGGGAAAAAAAAGAAAAACAAAAAAAATAACTAAATTAAGAAATTTAAGAACAAAGAATAAAAATTCAAAACAATAAATAAATAAGGAAATGAAAAAAAGTGGAAAATAGATTGAATAAACCAATAAATATGACGAATAGATGGATAAGTGTCTAATTGAAAACGCGTTGAGATATAATGTAACACCCCTTACCCGTGTCCGACGCCAGGACAAGGTACGAGGCATTATTGGACTTAAACATACACATACATGTAAAAAACGGGTCATAAAATTTCTTTTAACTCAAAACTTTTCAAATACATGCATGTCGTCCCTTATTTGGGTCTACGAAGCCCAAAACATACAACGGGGTTAATTTGGGACTAAACAGAAAACTTTGAGAAGTTTCTGGAAAACCTAGAAAATTTTTCCATGAAATAAGGTCACATGCCCGTGTGGACATAGGGACGTGCCCGTGTGTCTTTGACACGCCCGTATCCTCAGGCCATGTAACTCTCTGTTTATGACGTTAGCATGCAAATCAAACCACACGGTCGAGCCACACGCCCGTGTCTCCAGGCCGTGTCCCTCATACGATTGAGACACACGGCCGTGTCTCAGCTAGTGTGGTCAACACTTAAGCTATTTTCCAAGCCTTCATGTTACCTATAAACCCTTACAACCTTATACATATTAAAACCACAATTCATGGCATCATTTTAGTGATTAAACACTCTTTATTAAGATATATTCATAACATTAACATGTCTTCTTAAAAGCAATGCATCTACTCATGCAATACCAAGTATAGATTCTTTAATTCACATTCATAAGACTTGTCATTTTGATGATTACTTTTACCATTATACTATGGTTATCAACTTATCCATCTAGCACTCATGTTTCAACCATTATCACGTTGTTTTTAAAACATGCAATTACTACATGGCTATGACCACCTCGATTGGTCATAGAGCATACATCCAACACACATGTCATATTACCAACCATGCATAGCAAACAAACATAATCACATCATAAACAGTAGACATGACATGAATAGCTAGGTTTACAAGCCATAATCAATATGAGCCACATCTCATGACCATATACATATAACTCAATATAAGCCAATACATTTGGCCAGAACATAATAATACATGTCAATAAACTAGATCCCTATACACGCCACTCACTTGAAATTGCTAACATATGTATCAATACTCCAAAGGTAGTAGCTTGATAGTGTGATACTGCCTCCCACGATCTCCAACCCCGAGCTAACCTGACAACACTAAAGAAATGGAGAGGAGGGAGTAAGCTTAAAGCTTAGTAAGTCCATATGAAAATAATAAGCAATATGCCAACATGCTTCTCAAGGTAATACAACCATAATTACATTTTTACTTATATTCTGGTAATGCTATTTTCTCGAGTCATATTTACCAATTTATTTATATCTGGAGCTACATAACTCCAAATTAAGATTCGCTAATTTTTCCTGAAACTAGACTCACATATATTCTTACCATAAAATTTCCAGAATTTTTAGTCTAGCTAATAAGTAAAGTTTATTCCTTAAAGCTACCCCTTTTTTGCTGTCTAACAGTTCTAACCCATCTTCACTAAAAATTAATTATCTCATTATACGGGAATCAGATGATGTTCCTGTCTATTTCTCTTGAAAATAGACTCATTAAGAATTCTAGGAATATAAATTATAACCCATATATATTTTTTTTACAATTTTCAATGAATTTCTCAAATCAGAATAGGGGATTTTGAAATCATCCTAACTCTGTCTCACAACAATTTAAATATTTCATAATATGAAACTCCTTTGCTTACACCGTCTCTTTTATGTGAAACTAGACTCATTAAGCTTTAATTTCATATTTTATTCAGTCTCCAACTCAATTTCCACAATTTTTTGTGGATTTTTTTAAAGTTACACAATTGCTGCTGTCCAACACTATTTTAGTGCAATGTAATGATAACCATCATAAGTTCACTTTCAACTAATCATGTACTCACCATTTCATGAATTCCATGTTCAAATGCACAATATAAGTTAACATGATATTGCAACAAAATTCATAATCATAGGCTTAGTGTACATACCTGTACCACTCGTAATATAGTATACAATTATACCTTTCGTAACATGTCCTCTTCGGAACTTTTCTTACATCATCTATTGTATTACCCGTTGAACACTCGGAATACTATTGGATACTCGGAACACTTGCACATAAGTGCCACATACACATACGTAGCCAAATCTACCTCATAACATGTAACGCTCGCAATGGAGCTACTCATAGACTTGCTTATAAAAGCTATCGGTCAAGCTGTAGCTACACAGGCTGCTCATACAAGCTGTTAGGTATCCGACCAACTTAAGGATTACCTAGCCACCAGTAGAACACACAAGACCGTTGCCCGGAACCCAATTACATGTATCGCATCCATAATAAGCTTGGACCAACTCAATGAGCTCGAATGTCACTTGTATCACATCCATTATGAACTCGGACCAACTCAACGAGCTCGGATGCTTCACATATATCACGAACTTGGACCAACTCAATAAATTCAGATTTCTCACATATATCACATTATATCAAAACATTAAAAATATGCTACAACACCACATTATTTGCATATGCTCTTACCATCGTAAAAAAATAATTCATCACAACTAGTTTAACATACCAATTTAGATTTCAGCCACAAATATCAATAACATTAACAACATGCTTATTTCATCATACAAACTTACCTCGAATGCAATTTCAGCTAATTATTCTCTTTTTTTCCATAACCACGTACTTTCTCGATTTAAGCCCGAATCTCAATTTTTTTTATCTAACATGATGAAATTCACTCATTTAATCATTACATTAATTAAAACATTCTATAATTCACAATTTGGCAAAATGACCATTTTGCCCTTAGACTTTACAAAAATTATAATTTTGGACTTAGGCTCGTAAATCGATTTTTATTGAATTTCCTCCTTTACCAAGCCTAGCCAAATTTTTTTTATAACTATAGCAACTAAAAATTTCAACTATTTCACACATTTACAACTTATTTTACAACTTTACAAAATAGCCCTTTTTAGGTGTTTTTCATGAACACCACTTCACAAAAGTTGTTTATTTAACAACCAAGATTCATTTTCTTCCATAAAAATTCCAACCATTTTGCAAAATAGTCCCCTCATTAGCTAGATTATTGTAACACCCCAAACCCGGCCTGGAAGTTTGGCTCGAACTTGGCGTGTCACATTGAAGTGTTTTTCAAAAACCATGTTTCCATTAAAAACCCTTCTTAATAATTAAAAACTTATGCCCTTTTTAAAACTTGTTAGAAAACCTCAGCTGAAATAACATTCTTAACAACTTTGTAAAAATCTTGGTAGTTGCGGAAACTTACTTTAAAAACAATTGCGGTTACGTGATGTTTTGAATAACAGTAGTTGCTTTGGAAATCGTGTTCTAATACTAGCAATTATAAGAACAATAAATAAAATTCCAAATTTGAAATCCAGAAAATTACAACGGCTTTACTACAACCCACATAAAATAGTATAAAGGTAATAATCAAAACTGTAACATAAATAGTGTGTGTGGCTTCCTCCGAGCCCCTAGCAACCCCGATCCATCTAAGGCTGGAAATTACCTGAAAGGTTAATAAACGGGGTAGTTTACGAAAACTCAGTGTGAAATCCCCTACTATAAAAAGGAACAGTCAGTCATCTAAAAGAATTAAAAGTCTGGCCCCAGCCTTACTTACAATTTCAGTACCAATCAGGCCTTAGCCCATTACAACAGACAGTACCAGATGGACCTTAGCCCATTACAGAATAAGAAACATTATCAGAATTGGAACCAAAATGAGAATCAGAATCAGAATCAGTAACAGAATCAGAATCAGAATCAATATTAGTAACAGAATCAGAATCAGAATTAGGTGACAGAATCAGAATCAGAATGTGAATGCAATCCCAACCCAATCCAGTCGTATACACCCTCGTACCAACCTTACACCATGTGGGGAGACAACTCGACCCACCCATCCGCTACACACCATAAAATTTGCAGCATGGCTGCCGGAACAGATATCGTGACAGAGTCACCAGATACAGATATTGTGGCAGAGCCACCAGAATCAGATAATGTGGCAAACCCACCTAACAGAATACGTGGCACCAAGCCATAGATAACTGTAATAACTTCGGCACATAGCCATTAGTGACGGTAATATGACTAGCGCACAGCCTTCGGTAAATATAATCGACACAGAGTCGTCAACAAATATGTTAGGCACATAGCTACAGGTAAATACGTTTGGCACGAAGCCATAGTCAAGATGGCACAAAGCCATATTTAGGTTGGCACAGAGCCATTAATAACGGGTCCATAATCGGCACGAAGCCCACAACAAAGGCACACAGCCTTCGGTAACGTGATCGGCACTCAGCCATCGATCGGTCAACAGATATTGTGACAGAGTCACCAGATACAGATATTGTGGCAGAGCCACCAGAACAGATATTTGTGGCATAGCCACCAGAACGCTTCCTCCGTACAAAATCCCAACCCATGCAACATGTCATGTATGCAGAATGTCATGCCCATATTT
Source organism: Gossypium hirsutum (assembly GCF_007990345.1). Taxonomy (NCBI): domain Eukaryota; kingdom Viridiplantae; phylum Streptophyta; class Magnoliopsida; order Malvales; family Malvaceae; genus Gossypium; species Gossypium hirsutum. The sequence goes on along the minus strand of NC_053430.1, from coordinate 79,159,129 downwards.
GAATCAAACAATCACAGTCAAGTCATTCATATCACCAACATATATTCACAATCAAATCCGTCAACCACACAGCCCAAGTCAGTCACTTGCCCACAAGGGCAAAACAGTCATTTAACACCCTAGGGGCAAAATGGTAATTTTACCCCACAAAGGTATCTCGGTAATTCTACCCTATAGGGGTATTTCGGTATTTCTACCCTACAAGGATATTTCGATAATTCTACCCTACGGGGGTATTTCGGTAATTCTACCCTATAAGGGCATTTTAGTAATTCTACCCTATAGGGGTATTTCGATAATTCTACCCTACAAGGGTATTTTAGTAATTTCACAATTGAGGGTAAAACAGTAATTCTATAAATCGAGGGTAAAACGATAATTTTGTAAACCGAGGGTAAACCAGTAATCCTATAAATCGAGGGTAAAACGGTAATTTTAAAAATCGAGGGTAAAACAGTAATTCTGTAAATCGAGGGTAAAACAGTATGTGACACCCCTAAAGTGACCCTAGTCGGAAAGCGGTCTCGGGACCGCTAGACCGAGTCACCAAATTATTTGAATGTGATAATTATTGCCTAAAATATGTGAATATAAATGTGTGAAAGTTTTAAGCTTCGATTTAGTTAATTGCATGTGAATTTAGTTGATAGGACTTATGTGAGAAAATTTAGAAATGTGCTAGGCAAATGCAAGTGGCCTAATAGTGCATGTAATCAAAGGGGTGGACTTGCATGTGAATTTCCCCCCATTTAAGTACTAGTGGCCGGCCATGACAAGGGATGATGGGCAAAACATGTTGTGTTAATGGAAAAATAAAATAAGAAGCATGGGCAAAACATGTCATGAAACATGTTGTGTTAATGGAAGAATAAAATAAGAAGCATGGGCAATAAACTAATAAGAAATTGAAGGAAGAAAACAAAGAGAAAAAAATGTGTTCATCATTCTCATGCATGACAAAAAAAAGAAAGAAGAGAAAGGCTCTCATGTTGTTCTTGGCCGAATAGGAGAAAGAAAAAGAAGGAAAAGAGCTTTGAGGAAATCGGCTATGGTGGTTTGATAGACTAAGGTATGTTTGATGATGTTCCATGAGATGCATGCATGTTTTAGTAGTTAGCTTGAGTTCTAAATAGCCCATGGTTCAAATCTTTACTATGTCATGGAGATGATATTCGGCCAAGGTGGATTGGTGTTGATATCATTTGCATGCTAAAAGTGAAGCTTTGTAATGGTGCATGTGATGGTGGATTGATGATTCTTGAATCTTCTTTTTAGCATTTTTGAGTGAGACATTAAGTTCTTTGTTTAACCATGACCAAAAATTGAAATGGTATGGTGTTGTGATGCAATCGGCCCCAACATAGACATGTATGTTCGGCCACATGAATAAGTACATAAGTTATGTGTATATTCGGCCATAAGCTAGCAAAATGAGACTTTAATGAGTTAAATTTGTTTGAATTAAGCTCAAGAGCAAAGGGGAACTAAATCCGATAAAGGGAAGGAAAAAGTGGTCGAATAGCAGCCGAAATCATTCGACAACATCCGAGGTAAGTTTTAAGTGATTAAACGTTGAGTAAATTCAATTATAATAGGACATGATGAGTTGATTTAATAAGATATGATGTGGCCATGATATGTTCTAAGTTCAAATGGTAAGTTCTTAAGTGTTTGAGCTTGGGAATTTAAGGGTAATTTGAAATAGTCTGCTTAGGACAGCAGCAGTAACGTGACTTTAGAAAATCACCATAAATTTATGGATTTGAATTAGAGGCTGAATGAGACATGAAATTAAAGCTTAATGAGTCTAGTTTCTTATAAAAGAAACCGTGTAAGCAAAGGAATTTCCGATAATGAGATACTTAAAGTTGTGTGAGACAGCGCAGAATGACACTGTAATCCTCTGTTCTGTATTTAGAAAATCATTATAAATTGTACAAAAATGGTTATAAGATAAAATTTATATGCTTAGACTCCTTAATGAGTCTAGTTTCAAATGAAATCAAATACAACCCATTTTGAATTCTGTAAAATGAGAAATTTGATTCGTAGTGAAGAGTGGTCAGATTAGTCAAACAGTGAAATAGGGGAAACTTTAAGAAAAATATGGTATTGATTGACCAAACCTAAAATTCTGGAAATTTTATGGATGGAAGATATACGAGTCTATATTCAGGAAAAATTAACGGAAAGTGATTTGGAGTTTTGTAGCTCCAGTTATAAATAATTTAGTGACTATTGCTCAGGAAAAACAGCTTGTGCTGAATTTGAGATTGTGTTGTAAACCTTGATAAACTTGTTTTAGTTGCTCATAAGCTATTGATTAAACCCATACATGAATTCTAAATTGTGATATTGGAAAATGATAGATGTAGATTCAGCCAAGACAGTGTATATATGTGATAAGGCCTAATGGCCGATGTGATGAATGTGAAAGTGTATATATGTGATAAGGCCTAATGGCCGATGTGATGAATGTGAAAGTGTATATATGTGACAGGGCCGAGTGGCCAACGTGATGGATGTGAAAGTGTATAAATGTGATAAGTCCCGAAGGGCATTTGTGTCAGTACTATATCCGGGTTAAAACCCCGCAGGTTTTATCCGAGAATATTATCACTGATTAATGTCCGTAAGCTTCGTGCTCGTACTATATCCGAGCTCTAAAGACCCGATGACTACATGTGGGGATTTTGTCCGGGTAAGACCCGATAACTTCGTGTGGAGATTATGTTCGGGTAAGACTTCGTAATAAGAATTGCTTATAAATATATTCAATGCGAAAGGTTAAACAGGTATGTACTCCAAGTTTATATGTGAGCTTGATTTGCACTAAATCATAAGGTAGTTATGTGATGCATACGAGAGCAATCTATGAGACTATTCCTATGATTATGTGACATCGGATCAGTGAGAGAGGTTATGTGAAATCATACGATATATCTATGTCACATGAGCTCACTTTTATGTGAAAGTTTATCTGCCTATTGTATATGATGAGATGTGCATATTCGGTAAAGGGATGGTATGCCCGAAGGAAGAGTGAAATAAAAAATACGAACAACTATGTTATAATTTGATTGTTATCTGTTGACACTGCTTAAAACTTACTAAGCATTAAATGCTTACTCCGTTCTTTGAATCTCTGTTTTATAGATTTTGGTTCGTCAGCTATCGGACTCGGGATTTTTGGAAGTCGAAGTCTCCCACACTATCAAAGCCCCCTTTTGGTACAATTTTGGTTGAACTTTGAAATGGCATGTATAGGACTACCCTTTTGTTGTTGGTCATGTACCCTTCGGTTTTGTGTAAATTTGGATAGCCATGCGAAAATGGCTTAAATATACTTTGATCATAGCATTATAATCGTTTTGTATGTTGTCTGTCGAGAGGTATGGAAATGTTGGTAACGGTTAGCCATGGGAAGGGTTATTCTTGATCACTTTTGGAATATGTATGACAAACTCTAGTTGATCCATGGAGGATCATGAAATAGGTAAAGTTTACCTTAAAAAAAACAGATGCTGGCAGCAGCAGTGATGTGGATGTGAAAAATCACTAAAAATAGTAGAAATGGAATTAAATAGTGAATAAATTATGTAAGCTAACCTTGATGAATCTATTTTCATAGGAAAGTAACGAAACGATCATATTGACAGTATGTTAAGAGATATTCAGGTTCTCGTGAGACAGGGCCAGAACGGTTTCTGGATTCCCTGTTCCGACTTTGGAAATTCATTATAAATTAACCAGAGATAATTAGGAGTCATGCAATATATGTATAGATTCCTCTCTGAGTCTAGTTTCTATAGAAACAAACGGCATCAGTATTGAAACTCTATGCAGGGAGATATCCAAATCGTAATGCATGAAGGTCAGTGTAGTCGCACCCTGTAACAGGGGAGAATTTAACGAATAAAATGTACTAATTGGCCAAACCAAAAATTCTAGAAAAAAAATATGTAGATGGGAATATGAGTCTAGTTTCAGGGAAAAATTACGAAACTGATTTTCGAGTTGTGAAACTCAAGATATGATTTTTAATGTGACAGTGATGCAGTTAGCCAACTGCCTGGAAATTTTTAAAATGGACTGCGATAGTAAGCGAATTTAGTCTGTGAACCCTCGTGTCCGACTCCGGCAACGGTCTCGGGTACGGGGTGTTACACAGTAATTCTGTAAACTGAGGGTAAAATGATAATTCTGTAAATCGAGGGTAAAATGGTAATTCTGTAAACTGAGGGTAAAACGGTAATTCTGTAAATCGAGGGTAAAACAGTAATTTTACAAATTGAGGGTAAAACGATAATTCTGTAAATCGAGGGTAAAATAGTAATTCTGTAAACTGAGGGTAAAATGGTAATTCTGTAAATCGAGGGTAAAATGGTAATTCTGTAAACTGAGGGTAAAACAGTAATTCTGTAAATCGAGAGTACTTTGGTAATTTTACAAGTCGAGGGCATTTCAGTAATTGGTAAACTAAAGTATTCTAAACATGGATAACAATACGAATGGGCCTAAAGCCTATTCTCGGCCCAAATGGGCCCACACGCTCGTGTGGCCCTTTTAGCCCAAACCTAGCCACAGATATGCGATTCACCTAGCCTAGTCCAATATTTACTACACAATCAAACAACTTATCCAATTGGGCTCGTAGGCCAATTGGGCCCACATGGCCCCTTTCGGCCCATCGCGGCCCGAAGTAGCCATCCAACAACAAGAGTAGTGATAAATACACACCTGATTGGAGACTGGAGTTAATCCACGCTCCGAGCACTCTTAGCCGACGCTCAGCCCAAACGAGCACGCCATAAAGCGAAAGGGATCAGCCAAGAAAGGTACCTTTACTCTCCTCATGGTTCTCTCTATTTAAAGCCAGCTTCCCATCCACTCTTATGTTAGCTTTCGGATGTGGGATCCCTCCAACATCAGAGTTTAAATTCAACACCAATTCTTGCCGCCCCTTATTAGCAAAATAAATGCTTTTTGCTTGCCATGGGATTCGAACCCATGCCTCCCCTCAAATGCTCCACACGCCACTTGCCACTAAGCCATAAGGTTTTTTGTGTCACAATTTCTCCAACAATATTCTTAAGGCCTACCTACTACACCCAGGGTTTGATTCACCTTAAACCAAATTTTTTGCTAGAGTCCAGGTTTAAACCCAGGACTTCTCCAACACTTCTCAACACACTTAACCACTAAAACAAGCCTTCATTAACGAAATTTGCATGCACAACAGAATATTATAAGCTGCCTTCAACCGCTCCCATGCTCAAGGCCCAAAACTTCTAGGCCCAAATTCAGGGTGTTACAATTATGCTACAAGGGTCCCAAAAGTACAAAAATTATCAATAAAGACCATCAAAATCACTTACTTGCAAGGGTGAAGAGTGGCTGTAGATTTCAATCTTACAAAACCCCTACTTTACTGGTATTTTTGGTGGAGAGAATGAAGGTAAAAAGATGATATCACTTTCTTTATTTTATTTCTAGTCAATTTGGTTACCAAAATTCACCTAACCATTTTGACTATTTTAATTCCTTGTCTCATGGCCAACCATCCCTCATTTAAAAGCCTAATTTCACTTTAAAGACCCCCAATTTTGGTTCTCTAGCTATTTGGTATATCTATCTAATAAAATAAGACTTTTTCCCTTTATGCGATTTAGTCCTTTTCCGCAATTAAGCTCACAAATGCTAAAATTAATTCACCAAAATTTTCATGCACTCATATAATCATGCTATAACACATAAAATAATAATAAAAATAATTTCTCCGGCCTCAGAATAGTGGTTTCGAAACTAGTGTTCTAACTAGGCCCAAAATTAGTTTGTTACAATTCTCCCCCCTTAGGGACTTTCGTCCCTGAAAATCTTACCGAAAAATGAGGTGGTATTCGCATAGGCTCCATTATTCACACCATTATTAGAGAACCTCTACTAAGATTGGACTTTTAGTTCTTAATACTTCAATCTTTCATACCAAAGTCATGAGCGGTTCTTCATCATACAACACATTAACTAAATCTTGATCTATATTGGACAACTCATATACACAAAGGGTACGTTCCTTACCATCATAACACATATACACATAACACACTTGAATCTTTTTAAATTCGCATGGTGAAGCTAGTCAGTACATCACTGGTCCTATACTCTATAACCTCTTATGGCCCAATAGTTTACGAATTCAATTATCAATTTCTCTTAAATTCTGAAACATGCAAAATGAAACATATTGTCAAGAATCTGAATCGATCAAATTGAAAATGAAATGCGGTGCCAAAACACAACTGCGCATTCAAAGTTTTCTATGAAATCTGACAACATCAAACACAAGCAATTCAATTTCTCTGTTAAACAAGAAGCATGTACTTACTGAAATAATTTACAGATCTCGTCAATTATTCAATAACAAACCCACATAACACTTCTCTTTTCTGGAGATAGGAAATATCTCGATAGGAATTCTATAGTACTCTTTCTCAACTCCATTCTAGTACCAACACTGGTTGAAGTAGGACTGAAGACATTTGATTAGTCATGTTATTACTCCAAATATTCATGCACAAAAATCAGAAATGTCGAGTCCCAAACTCGAGCACTAATACATTATTTCTATGAGTTTTCTTGCAACATTTTTGCATTGGTTCTGGGTTTTCTATTACACAAATCTTTACTCCAATATAATATCATTCATCAGGTTTGACCTGAAATTTACAACCAGATATCGATCCTCACTGTACTCGTTTAGCTTACAATTCACTAACACTTTTCTTAACCACACAGACTTGCAATAAAATTTCAGTTTCAATCTTGAATTCGGCTAAGACCGATCCTCAGTTAACTACACTTCCAACCATTTAAAACTCCGCTAGCATGTAATAGACCATATTAATTTCCCATGAAAACGATAACTTTTTATCAATTAGAACAATTTTTAACTCATGTCATGGTCTTCTAAAATATGCATTCTTAATTTAGACTTTTCGTCTTTTCACCATGAAGAAACAAAATTTCGTTTCCAGATCTGAAAATAGACTCGGACATAAATATATCATTTAATCTTTTGAGTAAGTAATCCGCACAGGTTGAACAACTGAATCGACCACAATCATCAATCATTAATAATTCAAGAAATCCCTTCATACTAATAACAAAATAAGTCGAACACACAGTCCTTTTATAATTCTTTCATAACACAAATCAAAATTCTCTATGAACTGCTTTAACCCGACCATATGGTCTCTTGCTAATCCCAATAGAAATCAAGATTACCAGTAAATGAAACCCATTCACAATCTGGACTTGAGCAACCACAATCCATACGCTGGCAAATTCTAACCCTTTTTACGAAAACTAGAAAACGTCACATCAATATCACCGTATTTTCGTGATCAAGCTAAAGATATAATCATAATAAACACTTTTAACTCTAACTCAAGAATATCCCATACAATGAACCATGTTCGATACATACGAACAACAGAAATGAAAAATGATTCGAGACATTTACTTTCAAGATATAAAGATATATGTAATTTCTGAAATATTAACTCAGATGAAATAAATAATAAAGATTTTAATGATCCCCCAGAAAAAAGAAATCCTTAAGAGGATACCACACAGACCCACTGGAATCAAATGCAACAATGACCACATTCTGTTCATATATATGTACCAAAACAGAGTACCGCTTAGAAGAAACAGAATCATAGCTTCACGCATATTTCCTTATCAACTATTTCTATCATTACAAATTACATATTATTCTTTTTACTAAAGAAGATCAGTTCTGAAAAGATCCCAATCATTACATTTTCTCGATCTCGTACCTAAGTAATCTGATTTACCTAAATGAATTTCTTCTCTTACTGTGACATGGTATAATTCGAATGATCTTTCAACAGTCTGTTATCTCTTTTAATACTATCTTTACTTAACAACCCATTCTCTATCTCGGGTTATAATTATAGTCATACTACCACTAAACTCTTCGATTTCGCACTTGGGAACCCATTCAACAACATCTCATGGATTTTCACTATAAGAGACCTCATAGATAAGGGGGTGAGGTCGTAAGGCCTCTAATTCGACTCTCATATACATATACATGTGACACAACTTTCATCATCATAGCAACATCATCAAAATCATATCATTCATTTCAGACAAACTGACATTCATATTCGTTTTACGCCAACTTTCCAGTTATCTCGTTTAGACAAGTACATTTATTCATGCACTCTATGAATTCTGAATAACTTTACTTATCCCATTAATTTAATCAAACAAGTCATGTACATAATATCATACGAGGCCAATAAACATGGATAAGTATATTCCAATCTATACTTTCATCTCGCACATCATCATATGCATATCATTACAAATATGTAAATCAATCCAAGCAATTTAACACTTATACTTAGACTTTGTGAACTTGCCAACCATATTTATTCAAATAAGTATACATGAACATTCATTCCATCAATATTTTTGATAAGTTTTCTAAACACATGCTTTCGCCCGAGTAAATTGGCCGTATTCATCATAGAATCATTAACTAAACATAAATAAACTCATTACAATATAGTCCTTTATCTCATTTCAAAGAACCATTGCAATCCATCAAAATTTTTAATGTCCAATCAGAACAATGTCATTTTATTCATAGCATGACATTATGAATCTTGTTTGTATCTTTCTGGGTTTCAACTCATCCCCACAGCACTTCATTAAGATACGTTGGAATTACTATCAACATAGTTGGCTGTACCTCGGTTGGAAAGTACTTTTGTCTAAGCAAGATAGTTCTCATTCACGTCGGGAGACATCACACTATCATATATCTATGGCATGTATAGCTACACTTTCATACGTGCTAAGTTAGTTCGAGAATCAACTAAACCATAGCTCTGATACCACTAAATGTAACACCCCTTACCCGTGTCTGACGCCGAGAATGTAATACCCCCTAACCCGAACCGTTGCTGAAATAGGGTTACGAGGCATTACCTAACATATCAGACAACTTACGAATAATTCAAAAATAAAATAACATTCATAGTATAAATTAATAACTAAGCCCCTATAATGAACTCTCGAAGTCTAAACGTGTATTAAAAGTGAAACAGGACTCGTTCAAGTACCCCGAATATTTTTTTAAATTGCGACAGCATTTCTGCTTATTTTTACATAAAACCCCCTGAATTAAAACCGTATCCATTTCAAACATAACCAATTCAACCAAATCATTTCACATACTCATTTTCTATTCTAAATATCTTCTAATCAAACTCAATCAATATAATATCAATTTAAATTTATCAATATACTAATTAAATTGAAATGGATAAACTTTTTTTTTTCATTATAATAACATTTTTAACCATCTATATTCAAAACATAATAACCTTTATACACATCCTATTTACATGCCACATTACCAAAAGAAAATATACATCACCAAAAGTTTGCTCAAGTCGGGTCTGGCTTTGGATGCTGGTTCAGTACTTGACTTCTACAACCTGCACACGGAAACAAACGTACGCTGATGATGCATATACTCAGTGGTATCACTATAATTCAATTTATATTTAAATACATTAAATCACACACATACTTATACATTACAATTATCATCACGTAATGAACAATTCAATCTTTTTATGTTATCATTTGAATATATATATATATACCATTCTTATTTCTTTATTTCAATTCTCACCTTTCACATATGCCATGTCATTCAAATTTAGTTTTATCAATAAATTTATTTCATTTGTCCTTATTAACTTGACTCGGACTCGGCGGATACACGAATTCCAACCAACACACCATTACCGCACATTGTGCCTTAACGGTACACAGTATCTAAACAGTAATCAAAAACGGTAGCAGTAATATTAACAGTAACAGTATTCAACACACAAAGTGCTGAATCTGTAACAGTAATGGTAACAGTATTCGACACACAAAGTGTTGAATTGGTAATAGTAACGGTAACAATAACAGTAGTCGGCACATAAGTGCCTGATCAGTAAGCCGACAAAAACTCGTACTCTTCCATATCTTATGGTATGCCAACTATATCCGACTAGTCCAACTAGTTAATAGGGTACTCAAATCATTTTTCAATACAATTTCCATTTCGATTCAATATTAATTATAATTTATTATTTCGATCAATTTTCACTGTAATACAGTAATTTGTTTCATCAGAAATTTTACAGTTCAATGCAGTATACGTAACAATATTCAGTAATTTCACAGTTCAATTCGGTATTCAAAACAATATTCAGTATCCCATAATTCAGTTCAGTATCAATCTCAATTTTAATACCCAATCACAAATATTATCAGTTCATTAAATACTTACCTTAAAATACTTACCACACATACATATTAAATTAAAGACATATTAATTATAAAGCTTGAGTTATAGTCATACAAACCAGAATTCTCTTGGGATTTAATTCTCGACGATCTTTTCTTTTCCTTTTTGGGTCAATGCTTTAGGCTCAGTATTAGCTACGAACAATTAAAATAATTTCACAATCATTAAAGCAACACAATTTAATTGTGGAAATTTTTATCTAACTTTTACTTTAATTCCAATTTTATCCTACCTAAACTTACTTACTTTCTTAATTTAATTCACTCTCCATTTCTATTCAAATTTTGTCCAAACTCAAACTTAACTATTAAATTTCCAGCATATTTTCCTAATTTCAAAATTTCTTCAATTTAGTCCCTACATCATAAAACTTATAGCTTATTTTAATATTTAATCCCTTATTCAATTCTAACATAAAATTCATTCAATCTAATCCTTAATTCCATAATTTGTCCAACATAAACCCTACTTGAAAACCAATGAACTCTTGAAATATCAACTTAATTTCAATAAAACTTTGCTTTAAAGTTTCTAAAACATCAAAATTAACTAAATATAACTTAATTGACTTACCAATCAAAGCTTCAAACTTCAAATCTCTAGTTTTTCCTTTTTCTTTTCTTTTCTTTCCCTTTTTCTTTCTCTTTTTCTCCCCTGTTTTCGAATGCTTTCTGTTTCTATTCTATTTGTTTATTTTTCTTTTATCTTTTATTTACTTTATTTTTTTAATTAGCATATATTATAATATATTTATTTTAAATATCTATTAAGTATTTAATCAAATACATACAAATGTACACCACCAATACCATACACTTGTCATCATTTATTTTATTTATTTTTTTACACAAAAATCTAATAATTTAATTATTTAATTATCAATAATATAATTTAATCTAATTATCTATTACTTTAATATTAAGTAAACAAATTATTTTATAACAAGTGCACATGTATCTATTTATTACAAATGTACCAATGTTTTTATTACAATTGTCATTATTCAATTTGTTTATTGTACAAAAATATCATGATTTAATTATTTAATTAATAAATATCTTTATACTTAAATTATAAGTAATTCAAGTATTTAAATTACAAATGTACCAATATTTTTACTACCATACAATTCTCTACTATTTAATTTATTTAATAATAATACTAATAATAATATAAAACCATAACAATTAATAATTATAATAATCAATTATAATATATATAATCTAAATAAAATCTTAAATTTTTAATACATTTATGCAGCCTCAACCATTACTTAATGGCATATTTTCCATTTTGGCCCTTTTTACTTTCTATTGCTTTAGATTTAAACTTTTACCTCTTATTCAATTTAGTCTTTTTTGCTAATTACTCTAAATTAAGCTAAATTCACCTAATTAAAACCTAAATAGACACACCACTAAACTCATAAATCTTTCTAATAATTATTTTTAAACCCGGTTCACTACGTCGAAGGCCTGATAATATACTTTTTCGGTGCCCACGAATTTTGGGTAGTTACATTTCTCCCTATTAAAAAATTTCGTCCTCGAAATTTTACCTGAAAATAACTGAGGATACTGTGACCTCATAGTTTCCTCCGGTTCCCATGTTGCTTCTTCCACACTATGGCTTCTCCACAGTACTTTTACCAGAGGGACCCATTTGTTTCTTAATTCTTTCACTTCTCGAGCTAGTATTTGAACTGGTTCTTCTTCATATGACAAATCCAATCTAATCTCAATGTCTTCAGTAGAGATAATATGAGATGGATCTGATCGATACCTTCGTAACATGGAAACATGAAAAACATCATGAATTTTCTGTAATTTCGGAGGTAAAGCCAATTGGTAAGCAACTGGTCCAACTCTCTCTATAACTTCATATGGCCCGATAAACCGAGGACTTAACTTTCCTTTTCGGTCAAATCTTAATACTTTCTTCCAAGGAGAAACTTTGAGAAACACTTTATCCCCGACTGAGTATTCAATGTCCCGACGTTTCAGATCAGCATAAGACTTTTGTCTCTCAAAAGCTACTTTTAATCTTTGTTGAATCTTCTTGATTATTTCTTTTGTTTCACGAATCAATTTAGGTCCAATTATCTTCTTTTCATTTAATTCTGTCCAACATACAGGTGATAGACATTTTCTACCATATAGAGCTTCATACGGAGCCATCTGAATACTGGATTGAAAACTGTTATTGTAATGACCCGAATTTTACTATTCTGGAAAAGTGTATTTTCGGGTCTACGTTTCTGAAAATTGGATTCATAAATATTTATTAAAACTATTTACAAAGTAAAATGAGCGGTTAATTAGAGTTTAATTAAGTGAATTTAATTTAATTAAGAGTGATTAGGAAAAAAGATTAAATTGAATGAAGTGAGAAAGTTTAATTATAGAATAAAGAAAAGTGAAGGAACTAAATAGGCAAATAAGCCAAAAAGGAGTGCCAAGTATGTGCTAAAAATAAAATATATGTGTAATAAATATTGTACATACATTTGTAATACATTTATGTATTTACTTATTATTTAAGTAAATATTATTATTTTATAATTAATTAATTAAAGTAAATAATTAAATAAAGATAAGTGTGTGGTAATAATAATTTATATGTGTACCAATGATATATATACATTTGTAATATACATGTATACTTACTTATTATTTAAGAATAATATTATATTATAATATAATTAAAACATAAAAGTAAATGAAACAAAAGAAATAAAGAAAAGAAAAAGAGAATGAAAGAAACAAAATGTTTAAACAAAAATGGGGAAAGGAAAGGAGAAAGAAAGAAGAAAGGAAAAATTAAAGGTTTGAAGTTTGGAAGTTTAATAAGTAAGTCAATCAAGCTCTTTTTATTTAATTTTGATGTTTTAGAAGCCTTGGAACAAGGTTTTGATGATGTTAAGTTGATATTTTGAAATATAGTTAATTATTAGACATTGTTCATGTTGAACAAAAAGATGAATTAAGGACTAAATTGACAGAAATTCAAGTTAGAATTGATTAAAGGATTGAATTGTAAAGTAATTCATAAGTTTTGAATAGTAGGGACTAAATTGAAAAAATTTTGAAATTATGGTTTTATGCTAAAATTACAGAGCTGAAATTAGTTTAAAGTGAAAATTGAATGAAAATAATGAATTAAAGGCGAAAAATAAAAGTTAGTCTCGGTTTGGGACTAAATTGGAATTTAGACAAAAGTTGATTAAAAACTGAAACATTCAATGTGAAAATTGTACTGTATTAATGATTACAAATTGTATTAATTTCGTAGCCAACGGAGTGCTGAAAAATCCTCGGTTAAGAAAGGAAAAGACGAGGTCAACGAGGGTTAGCTCGAAAATCACGGTTTGTGTTTCTATAATCCTAACTTAATATTTAATTGTTGAATTTATTATTTAATGTATAGGGTGAGATTAAAAAGTGAAATTTAATTGTTAATTATTATATTTTGATTGAATGTTATGGTAAGTAATTAAGGTAAGCATTATTGTGTTTTATGATTATTGAAATGAATCGAAATGTATATTGTATTGCAACTGAATTGCATGTAGATTGATATGGAAAAATGTATTAAATTGAATTGAAATTAAATTACGAATGAAATTGAAAATTTGAAAGTTTACTGAATACCCTATTAACAATGTCGGGCTAGTCGAATATAATTGGCATGCCATAGGATTGGAAGTGTTCAACGATATTCCGACTATGTGTCGATGAGACACTATATGTGTTGACTACTGTGACTGTTCTGGATTCATTCCGAAGAGGTACTCTGTACCTGACAGTGACTGTTACTGCTACTGTTACTGTTACCCTACGGGGTAGTCCGGCTTCGGCCGATGAAACACTGTATACTATCCCCGGTGTGTGGGTTGGATCTGTGTATCCATCCAGGTCCGAGTCATGTTAATAGGGACAAATTACGGTACTAAAAAATTGACTACTACCGAATATTTGACTGTTACTGAATAAATGATTGACTAATACTGAATAATAATTATTAAATGAGTTGTAAAGAAATTACTTATGAAATGAATAACCGAATATTTATGATTATTATAGGACAATAAGTGTATGTTATGTTTTAAATGTTCGGATTATAGAAATACCACTGAGTTCATACCCAGCGTATGGTTTGTTTCCGTGCGTAGGTTAAGTTAAAGTCAGATCGTTGAATCAGCATCCCAGGCTGATCCCGAACTCAATAAGGTAAAGCATGTTAATTGTTGATAAAGGCATGTACCTAGGATGTCTTAAGTATGTTATATTGGATTGTGATTGTAATAATGAAATAAGTAAATTGATAATTGATAATGATACATGATAAGTGTTTAAAGTTCAGTATTGGATAGTTTATAAAATGCGTTTGGATTGGTTTAGTATTGGTATTTGTATTGGTTGTGGATTGAAATTTGCAGGGTTGGATAGTAAAGTCTGAAAGGCTCATTATTGAGTCCACACGGCCTGGTACACGGGTGTGTGACCAGACCGTGTAAGACACACGGCTTGCACATAGGCATGTTGTTGAGCCGTGTGTCCCCTGCACCTAAATCAACCAAGTTAGTCCACGAGTGTGTGCCATGATTACCACGGCCGTGTCTTAAAGTTAGTTTAGTACACGGGTAAGCCACATAGACGTGTGTTATGACCATGTTAAAAAGTCAGCGTTGCACATGGGCTGAGGACACGAGCGTGTCCCAAGCCACACATGCATGTTAATTTAGCCACACGGACGTGTGGTACTGTTTTCAAAGAGGAAATTTTGAAATTTTACGAAAAATTTGCTAAGCTTCCGATCGAGCCTTGGTTTATTTTAATTGTGTATAATAAGTACTGTGGGCCCATTAAATCTATGTTTAGATGTATAGAATTTCGTTTATTCTTGTTTTAAGTGCAAATGTACTAAGATGTCTAGTAATACCCTGCAATCCTGTTCCGGTAACGGGACGGGGTTAGGGGTGTTACAGTTATTATAAAAAAATTCAGCTAATGGCAAGTAACATTATCAACCAGATTCAAAATCAATAACACAGGCTCGAAGCATGTCTTCCAAAATCTGAATTACTCACTCAAATTGCCCATCAGTCTGTGGATGAAATGTTGTACTAAAATTAAGTTTAGTACCAAAAGGCTCATATATTTGTTTCTAGAATCTCGATATAAACCAAGGATCTTGATCAGAAATTCTAGAAGCTGGTATACCATGCAACCTTATAATTTCCCGAATATAGACCTCTGCAAGTTTCTGAAGTGACTAGTCCGTTCTGACAGCTATAAAATGAGCCGACTTTGTAAGTCGATCAACTATTACCCATATAGCATTTTTCTTACTTACAGAAAATGGCAATCCCGTAATGAAATCCATCATAACATGATCCCATTTCCATTTTGGAATAGTAATCGGCTGTAATAATCCAGTAGAAACCTGATGCTTTACTTTCACCCGCTGACAAACCAAGATTTACTGACATATTCAACTACATCCTTTTTCATCCTTGGCCACCAGTACAATTCTCGTAAACCACGGTACATCTTTGTGCCTCCAGGGTGTAGAGCAAATGGACCGTCATGTGCTTCTCGGAGAATTAATTCTTCAATCTCTGAATTGATTGAAATACAAATTCGATCTCGGTATCTCAAACAATCATGTTCATCAATACTAAAATTCCCTGCTATGTCACTCTAAACCATTTCTTTTTTCTTCATTAGCTTATCATCTTCTAATTAAGCTGACTTGATTCGTTCAAACATCACTGGTTTAATTCTTAATTCAACCAATAAACCTCCATCATCACTAATATTGAGCTATGCAAACATTACCCGCAATTCAATTGCTTCCTTCCTACTCAATGCATCAACTACTACGTTAGCTTTACGTGGATGATATTCAATAACACAATCATAATCTTTTAGAAGTTCTATCCATCGACGCTGCTTCAAATTCAACTCTTTCTGTGATAGAAGATACTTGAGACTTTTATAATCTGTATAAATGTAACATTTTTCACCGTATAAATAGTGTTTCCATATTTTCAAAGCAAAGATCACAGCTGCTAATTCTAGATCATGTGTCAGATAATTACATTTATGTGGTTTTAATTGCCGAGAAGCATAAGCTATCACTTTCCCATTTTGTATTAGTACACACCCGAGCCCATTCAAAGAAGCATTGCTATACACAATAAAATCTTTTCCTGATCTGGTAGAGTCAAAACTGGTGCCTCTGTCAACATCTACTTCAATTTCATAAAGCTTTCTTGACATTGATCATTCCAGACAAACGGAACATTCTTTTGCAATAATTTTGTCATCGGTAAAGCTATTTTTGAAAATTCATTCACAAACCTTCGATAACATCCACCTAATCCAAGAAAACTACGTACCTCTGACACATTTTTGGGAGTTTTCCACTGGACGATTGCTTCAATCTTCTTTGGATCCACTCTAATTCCATCTGTTGATACCATGTGACCAAGAAATACCACCTCTGATAACCAAAATTTGCATTTACTCAATTTCTCATACAATTGTTTTTCTCGTAATGTTTGCAAAACAATTCGGATATGCTACTCATGTTCAGATTCAGACTTTGAATATACCAAAATATCATCAATAAAAACTACCACAAACTGATCCAAGTACGACTGAAAAATTCGATTCATAAGATCCATAAAAGTACCTAGGGCATTTGTTAACCCAAATGGCATCACTAAGAACTTGTAATGACCATATCTTGTACGAAATGTTGTCTTCGGTACATCACTTTCTTTCACCTTTAGCTGATAGTAGCCCGATCTTAAATCAATTTTTGAAAATACTGAAGCTCCTTTCAGTTGATCAAATAAATCATCAATACGTGGTAATGGATATTTATTCTTGATTGTCACCTTGTTCAATTGTCGATAATCAATACACAATCGCATTGAACCATCTTTCTTTTTAACAAATAGCACTGGAGCTCCCCATGGTGAGGTACTAGGTTGTATAAAACCTCGTTCTAGTAAATCTTGCAGTTGTACCTTCAACTCCTTCAATTCAGTAGGTGACATACAATATGAAGGTATCGACACTGGATCTGTACCCAGGTATATTTTGATCACAAATTCAACTTCCCGATCAGGAGGTAATCTAAGTAACTCTTTAGGAAATACATCAGGAAATTCATATACAGTTATAATCTGACTACACTGACTTCCGACTAAATCAGAATTAATAACATATGTCAGATATGTTGTACAACCTCGATGAAGCAACTTATCAACTTTAATTACTGATATGATTCGAGCTAACCCACTGATATGGATTTCATTTACCTCAACATTATCACCATCTTTAGTCTGAACACTGAATTTCTTTTTATAACAATCTAAAATTACCCCATGTTCAGCTAACCAGTCCATACCCAATATAACATCAAAATCCTCAAAAGGCATTATTAATAAATCCACCGGAAAAGTTTTATCATATATTATTAGCTGGCATCTCGGGCACACCTGATTAACTAATATTGTTTGCCCCAATGGACTTGATACTTCTATTGAGACTTTAGCATTTCTGTTTTTAATTTCCCTGACTCTACTAATTTTGAATTAATATATGAGTGTGAAGATCCAGGATCAATAAAAGTATAAACAGGCTCAGAATACAGTAAAAATATACCTGTCACAATATCATAAGCATTGCCTTCTTCCCGGGTTCTGACTACATAAGCTCTAGTTGGAGCTCTGGCTTCAAATTGCTGTGTAGCTATATCACTGCCTCTACCAGCTCCTCCTCTCCTCGAAACAGAACCTCCTTTGGACATTCCTCTACCTCTGGCACTCGATATTGATCTCTGAGATGTGGCAGGTGTACTATTCTGAGTTCTCGGACAATCTTTAACAAAGTGTTCAGTAGAGCCACAGCGGAAACATCCCCAATTTTCTTCCAGCATTTACCAAAATGTCTTTTCCCACAATAATCACATTCAGGATTTTCACTTTCCTGGGATGGAGCTTGTACATTACCAATGGAGACAATAATCTGTTTTCCTCTGCTTCTGTCACCCCTATCAGACCGAAAGCCTGATCTCCAACCACTTCTTGATTCTCTGAATCTCTTCGGTAATGGATTAGAACTGGTAGTTCCCATATGTTTCCCAGCTGATTTACCCATTTCTGACTTTTTATCCAGGCCCAGTACTTGTTCTATCATTTTCGCTCGCTCAACCAGATCAACAAGGTCAGTAATTCTGAGACTTACCAATTGAATCTTGATTTCATCTCGCAGTCCCCGTAGAAATCATTTACAACTATCAGCCTCGGTTGGAACATATTCTGATGCATACCTGCTCAGTCTAGAGTACTCTCGCTCATAATCCAGTACTAACATATTACCTTGTTTCAACACTAAAAATTCTTGTTTTTTCTCTTTGATGTATATTTCCCCAATAAACTTATTCTGAATTTTTTTTTGAAACAAGTTCCAGGTTACCTGATCATCCGGCAAATGCCTAACCACAGATTCCCACAAGAGATATACTTCTCCTTGTAACAGTGATACAACACATATCAGACTCTCTCGGGGGTGCAATCTAATTGTTTCAAAACTTTTTTTGTTGATCCCATCCAATTTTCAGCTGCAAAAGGATCAATTCCTCTTAGTCCCAAAAACTCCGTGGCACCATATTTTCGTAGCTCTTTAATCGAGGCCCGTCTGACAGTATGTACTGATGTAGTAGCAAGTACAGATCCCGCTACACCATGTAATGCATCAGCTATAGCTCTTAACAGTTATGAGTCATCTCTTTCTCTTCCAACGTTAGGAGGTTGATTATCTAACGAATTCACACTAGGTGTAGCAAATTCAGTTTCTTCAAATTCTCGACTTCCAGTATACATTTCCTGTTCAACATCATCCATTCTTTCACCTGACATTTTATCTATAAAACAAAATCAAATAAATATATTAGCATCCAAAAACCCGACTCAGTTTCGACTTAAATGTGGCATGTACTTCGAGACTCATTTACGAGCTTGATTTAGCCCGAGAATCGGCTAAACTTTAGTTCTGATACCAACAAATGTAATACCCTCTAACCCAAATCGTTGCCAGAACAGGGTTACGAGGCATTACCAGACATATCAGACAACTTACGAATAATTCACAAATAAAATAACACTCATAGTATAATTTAATAACTAAGTCCCTATAATGAACTCTCAAAGTCTAAACATGTATTAAAAGTAAAACAAGACTCGTTCAAGTACTCTGGAATATTTTTTCTTTTAAATTTCGAAAGTATTTTTGCTTATTTTTACATAAAACCCCCTGCAATTAAAATTGTATCCATTTCAAACATAACCAATTCAACTAACTCATTTCACATACTCATTTTCCATTCTAAATACCTTCTAATCAAACTCAATCAATATAATATCAATTTAAATTCATCAATGTACTAATAAATTGAAATGGATAAACTTTTTTTTTCATTATAATTCTTAGACTTGTAGTACTACCATTTTTAACCGTTTATATTCAAAACATAATAACCTTTATACACATTCTATGTACATGCCACATTACCAAAAGAAAATATACATCACCAAAAGTTTGTTGAAGTCGGGTCTGGCTTTGGATCTGGTTCAGTACTTGACTTCTACAACCTGCACTCGGAAACAACCGTACGCTGAGTATACATATACTCAGTGGTATGACTATAATTCAATTTATAATTAAATATATTAAATCACACACATACTTATACATTACAATTATCATCACTTAATGAACAATTCAATCTTTTTATGTTATCATTTGAATATATATATACCATTCTTATTTCTTTATTTCAATTCTCACCTTTCACATTTGCCATATCATTCAAATTTAGTTTTATCAATAAATTTATTTCATTTTTCCTTATTAACTTGACTCGGACTCGGCAGATACACGGATTCCAACCAACACACCAGTACGGCACATTGTGCCTTAACGGTACACAGTACTTAAACAGTAATCAGAAACGGTAGCAGTAGTAGTAACAGTATTCAACACACAAAGTGCTAAATCTGTAACAGTAACGGCAACAGTATTCGACACACAAAATGTCGTATCGATAACAGTAACGGTAACAGTAACAGTACTTGGCACATAAGTGCCTGATCAGTAAGCCGGCAAAAACCTATACTCTTCCATATCTTATGGCATGCCAACTATATCCAACTAGTCCAACTAGTTAATAGGGTACTCAAATCATTTTTCAATACAATTTCCATTTCAATTCAATATTAATTTTAATTTATTATTTCGATCAATTTTCAGAGTAATACAGTAATTCATTTCATCAGAAATTTTACAGTTCAATGCAGTATACATAACAATATTCAGTAATTTCACAGTTCAATTCGGTATTCAAAACAATATTCATTATCCCATAATTCAGTTCAGTATCAATCTCAATTTTAATACCCAATCACAAATTTTATCAGTTCATTAAATACTTACCTTAAAATACTTATCACACATACATATTAAATTAAACACATATTAATTATAAAGCTTGAGTTATAATGATACAAACCAAAATTATCTTTAGATTTAATCCTCGACGATCTTTTCTTTTCCTTTTTGGGCCGATGCTTCAGGCTCGATATTAGCTACGAACAATTAAAATAATTTCACAATCATTAAAACAACACAATTTAATTTCTAAAATTTTTATCTAACTTTTACTTTTATTCCAATTTAATCCTAACTAAACTTACTTACTTTCTTAATTTAATTCATTCTCCGTTTCTATTCAAAATTTGTCCAAACTCAAACTTAACTATTAAATTTCTAGCATATTTTCCTAATTTCAATATTTCTTCAATTTAGTCCCTACATCATAAAACTTATAGCTTCTTTTACAATTTAATCCTTTATTCAATTCTAACTTAAAATTCATTCAATTTAATCCCTAATTCCATACTTTGTCCAACATAAACCCTACTTGAAAACCTAT
The DNA here is from genome assembly GCF_007990345.1 of Gossypium hirsutum. Lineage (NCBI taxonomy): Eukaryota > Viridiplantae > Streptophyta > Magnoliopsida > Malvales > Malvaceae > Gossypium > Gossypium hirsutum. The sequence continues at coordinate 79,137,717 of NC_053430.1, read as the reverse complement.
GAACTCTTGAAATATCAACTTAATTTCAATAAAACCTTGCTTTAAAGCTTCTAAAACATCAAAATTAACTAAAAATGACTTGATTGACTTACCAATCAAAGCTTCAAACTTCAAATCTCTAGTTTTTCCTTTTTCTTTTCTTTCCCTTTTTCTTTCTCTTTTTCTCCCCTGTTTTCGAATGCTTTCTGTTTCTATTCTGTTTGTTTCTTTTTCTTTTATCTTTTATTTACTTTATTTTTTTTAATTAGTATATATTATAATATATTTATTTTAAATATCTATTAAGTATTTAATCAAATACATACAAATGTACACCACCAATACCATACACTTGTCATCATTTATTTTATTTTTTTTACACAAAAATCTAATAATTTAATTATTTAATTATCAATAATATAATTTAATCTAATTATCTATTACTTTAATATTGAGTAAACAAATTATTTTATAACAAGTGCACATGTATCTACTTATTATAAATGTACCAATGTTTTTATTACAATTGTCATTATTCAATTTGTTTATTGTACAAAAATATCATAATTTAATTATTTAATTAACAAATATCGTTATACTTAAATTATAAGTAATTTAAGTATTTAAATTACAAATACACCAATATTTTTATTACCATACAATTCTCTACTATTTAATTTATTTAATAATAATATTAATAACAATATAAGACCATAACAATTAATAATTAAAATAATCAATTATATAATATATATATAATCTAAATAAAATCTTAGATTTTTAATACATTTATCCGCCTCAACTATTACTTAATGGCATATTTGCCATTTTGGCCCTTTTTATTTGCTATTGCTTTAGATTTAAACTTTTACCTTTTATTCAATTTAGTCCTTTTTGCTAATTACTCTAAATTAAGTTAAATTCACCTAATTAAAATCTAATTAGACACACCACTAAACTTATAAATATTAGATATAAATATTTCTAATAAATATTTTTAAACCCGGTTCACTACGTCAAAGGCCCGATAATATACTTTTTCGGTGCCCACGAATTTGGGTCATTACAAGGACAAGGTACTAGGCATTACCGGACTTAAACATACACATACATGTAAAAACCAGGACATAAAATTTCTTTTAATTCAAAACATTTTCAAACACCTGCATGCCGTCCCTTATTTGGGTCTACGACGCCCAAAACATACATCGGGATTGATTCAGGACTAAATCAAAAACTTTGAAAAGTTTCAGGAAAACCTAGAAAATTTTCCCATGAAATAGGGTCACACGCCCGTGTGGACATAGGGACGCGTCCGTGTGTCTTTGGCATGCCCGTACCCTTAGGCCGTGTAACTCTCTGTTTATGAGGTCAGCGTGCATATCAAACCACACGGTCGGGCCACACGCTGGTGTCTCCAGGCCGTGTCCCTCACAAGGTTGAGACACACAGCCGTGTCTCAGCCGTGTGGTCAACACTTATTTTCCAAGCCTTCATGTTACCCATAAACCCTTACAACCTTATACATATTAAAACCACAATTCATGCCATCATTTTAGTGATTAAACACTCTTTGTTAAGATTTATTCATAACATTAACATGTCCTCTTAAAGCAATGCATCTACTCATGTAATACCAAGTATAGATTCTTTAATTCACATTCATAAGACTTGTCATTTTGATGATCACTTTTACCATTATACTATGGTTATCAACTTATCCATCCAGCACTTATGTTCAACCATTATCACGTTGTTTTTAAAACATGCAATTACTACATGGCTATGACCACCTCGATTGGTGATAGAGCATACATCCAACACACATGTCATATTATCAACCATGCATAGCAAACAAACATAATCACATCATAAACAGTAGACATGACATGAATATCTAGGTTTACAAGCCATAATCAATATGAGCCACATCTCATGGCCATATACATATAACTCAATATAAGCCAATACATTTGGCCAAAACATAATAATACATGTCAATAAACTAGATCCCTATACATGCCACTCACTTGAAATCGCTAACATATGTATCAATACTCCAAAGGTAGTAGCTTGATAGTGTGATACTGCCTCCCACGATCTCCAACCCTGAGCCGACCTAACAACACTAAAGAAATGGAGAGGAAGGAGTAAGCTTAAAGCTTAGTAAGTCCATATGAAAATAATAAGCAATATGCCAACATGCTTCTCAAGGTAATACAACCATAATTACACTTTTACTTATATTCTGGTCATGCTATTTTCTCGAGTAATGGTAACCAATTTATTTATATCTAGAGCTACGGAACTCAAAATTAAGATCCGCTAATTTCCCTAAAACTAGACTCACATATCTTCTTAGCATAAAATTTTCAAAATTTTTGGTCTAGCCAATAAGTTACCCCTTTCTTGTTGTCTAACAGTTCCGACCCCTCTTCACTAAAAATTAATTATTTCATAATACGAGACTCAGATGATGTTTCCGTCTATTTCTCCTGAAAAGAGACTCATTAGGAATTCTATGCATATAAATTATAACCCGTAAATATTGTTTTACAATTTTCAATGAATTTCTCAAATTAGAACAGGGGATTTCGAAATTATCCTAAATTTGTCTCACAATAATTTAAATATTTCATAGTATGAAATTCCTTTGCTTAAACCGTTTCTTCTATGTGAAACTAGACTCATTAAGCTTTAATTTCATATTTTATTCAGTCTCTAACTCAATTTCCACAATTTTGGTGGATTTTTTTAAAGTCACACAATTGCTACTGTCCAAAACTATTTTAGTGCAATATAATGATAACCATCATAAGTTCACTTTCAACTAATCATGTACTTACCATTTCATGAATTCCATGTTCAAATGCACAATATAAGTTAACATGATATTGCAACAAAATTCATAATCACAAGCTTAGTGTACATACCTGTACCACTCGTAGTATAGTATACAACTATACCTTTCGTAACATGTCCTCTTCAGAACTTTTCTTACATCATCTATTGTACTACCCGTTGAACACTCGGAATACTATTGGATACTCAGAACACTTGCACATAAGTGCCACATACACATATGTAGCCAAAGCTACCTCATAACATGTAACTCTCGCAATGGAGCTACTCACGGGCTTACTCATAAAAGCTATCGGTCAAGGTGTAGCTACAGGGGCTGCTCACACAAGCTGTTAGGTATCCGACCAACTCAAGGATTACCTAGCCACCGGTAGAACACACAAGACCATTGCCCGGAACCCAATTACATGTATCGCATCCATAATGAACCAGGACCAACTCAACGAGCTCGGATGCTTCATATATATCACGAACTTAGACCAACTCAATAAGTTCGAATTTCTCACATATATCACATAATATCAAAACATTAAAAACATGCTACAACACGACATTATTTGCATATGCACTTACCATCGTAAACAAATAATTCATCACAACTAATTTAACATATCAATTTAGATTTCAGCCATAAATATCAATAACATTAACAACATGCTTATTCTATCATACGAACTTACCTCGAATGCAATTTCAGCTAATTATTCTCTTTTGTCCTTAACCACGTACTTTCTTGATTTAAGCCCGAATCTCGATTTTCTTGATCTAACATGATGAAATTCACTCATTTAATCATTACATTAATTAAAACATTCTATAATTCACAATTTGGCAAAATGATCGTTTTGCCCTTAGACTTTACAAAAATTATGATTTTGCCCTTAGGCTCATAAATCGATTTTTATCGAATTTCCTCATTTACCAAGCCTAGCCAAATCCTTTTTTTAACTATAGCAACTCAAAATTTCAATTATTTCACACATTTACAACTTATTTTACAACTTTACAAAATAGCCCTTTTTAGGTGTTTTTCATGAACACCACTTCACAAAAGTTGTTTATTTAACAACCAAGATTCATTTTCTTCCATAAAAATTCAGCAAAAATTATGAATAATCTTATGGAAAAACCCTATAATTTCAACCATTTTTCAAAATAGTCCCTTCAGTAGCTAGATTATGCTACAAGGGTCCCAAAAGTACAAAAATTATCAAGAAAGACCATCAAAATCACTTACTTGCAAGGGTGAAGAGTGGCTGAAAATTTCAAGCTTTCAAAACCCCTATTTTTTTGGTATTTTCGATGGAGAGAATGAATGTGAAAAGATGATATCACTTTCTCTTTATTTTATTTTATTTCTAGTCAATTTGGTTACCAAAATTCACCTAACCATTTTGACTATTTTAATTCCTTGTCTTATGGCCGGCCATCCCTCATTTAAAGGCCTAATTTCACTTTAAAGACCCCCAATTTTGGTTCTCTAGCTATGTGGTATATTTATCTAATAAAATAAGACTTTTGCCCTTTATGCGATTTAGTTTTTTTTCACAATTAAGCTCACAAACGGTAAAATTAATTCACCAAAATTTTCATGCACTCATATAATCATACTATAACACATAAAATAATATTAAAAATAATTTATTCGGCCTCAGAATAGTGGTTTTGAAGCCACAGTTTCGACTAGGCTCAAATTGGGATGTTACATATAAATCCCAACAAATTCAATTAATTGCTCTAATTAATCTTTCAAGAAATAATCATTGAAAATTTGAAGGATGAAGAATGAATTTGCAAGACTCCTTGAAGAAAATCGAGAATAAAACTACTTCTAAACATCATAAGAAAATAATCTTGCACAAAAGAAACTAACCCTCAGAGTTGAAATTTTTATCAATGAAAGACAATTATGTTTCTAAAAAGCAATGAAACGGCTTTTGTATAGGGTAGCAAATTATATCCAAATAAAACTCTCAAGTATAATGAAATTCTAGGCAATTGTACTCCCTTTGAGATAGAACTCTTGGGTATTCTTGATGGACTCCTTATTCTGTTAAGAAAAGGATACAAAAGGGCCAAGATATAGACTGACAACTTATGTAACACCTTTAACCCAAATTCGTCCCTAAAATAGGGTTATAGAGTATTATCGAAGTTTACGGGTCAAGTAATAGAAATTTCATAAACGTTCATATTGGATTTCAATCAAATTTAATCATATAATCACTTACATGTGCCCTCAAGGCCCGAGTCATGAATTAGAATTATGTCTGAACTAAACTGGATGCTCAGATAATTTTTCGCAAAATCTCAAAATTTTTCCTAAGTACAAGGGACACGCGCCCGTGTGGTCAGGCCATATAACTCTCTGACTTAGGTCACACGGTTAGGTCACACGCCTGTGTGCTAGACCATGTGTAGGTGCAGGGCTCACACGGCCAAGCCATACGCCCGTGTGCTAGGTCGTGTGATCAATTTCAAGCATTCTGTTTTGACATTTTAAAGATGCAGGGGACACATGGCCAGATCACACACCCATGTGCTAGGCCGTGTGTCACACACGGCTGAGACATACGCCCGTGTCTCTGCTCGTGTGGACAAAAATAGGCTATTTTCCAAGCCACATTTCTCACCAATTTGTCTTCCTCTTACATCAATACTTAAACATATTCACAAGCCATTTTAAAACAATTAATTCAAGTCAAAATCAAGTTTTATGCATGACATATCATCACATACAACTAATGTGTTCTTAAACATCTCAAATGACACTTTACCATCATGTAATTAAATATAAAAACTTACTTAACTTATCAAATTCACCTATATGCATATTTTACCAAATATGCTAAAATTAATTTTCAATATGCCAACATGATTTCTACCAATCAATCATTTAAGCACACAACAAATATGTAACCTTATTTATACATATCAAAACATATTTATCACAAGCCATTCCAATGGCTAGTTATAACCCAAACATTTACATGCCAACATTGGCTAATTAACCTATACATGCCATTATAACCATAATTAATTTACCATATATATATATATACATATATATATATATATCAAGATGGGCCGATGGTTAGTGTGAGTGATCTCCGCCGATGCTTCCAATCCAATGAGCTTTCGAAGTTACTATATGACACGAGGAAATAAAACAGAGTAAGCATGAGATGCTTAGTAAGTTCGTATAACATGGTAAATAACTTAACATATATTTATGTTCAAAATAAACATGCAAAACACTATCAACCAATTTGGTCGCAAGCCCTAAACACATATCCTCATCATGTTAGCCAAGTAATCACATATAATAATCCTTAATCATGGATGAACAAAGTCATCAAGCATGATCTACATTCATGTAACAACCAATTCATGCATCATTATATCAGGAAATATCATTCCTATGTGCTTCATGTACATACGGATAATAGTTTGTTTATAAGTCATACTATCTCGTGTATACATCAAGAAACATGTATGGGCTCAATAATAACCAAATTATCATATACATATACTATCCACATCATGAATTCAAATAACATATGCAATTCATATCCCTCTATTTCAAGTACATTTTCATAATATTTCGTCTCAAGTTCAGATTATTTCATATCGGGATTTTACTCATTAAATCAATTAAAATATCAATGGAAACCCTGAAAGATACACTCGAAGTGTATAAATTTATAATCATAGATGAACATATTCATCAAACAAGTTTCACATTCATATTTCACCATCTCATACTTCCATATATCATGTACCATCATTTTCATGAATTTCAGGCAGATACATGTAATAATTCATTTCGTGTTCACATTTTCTCATGTCAAGATTTTGCTCATTGAATTTATTTGAAATACCAATGGATACACATGTAGTACACTTGAAGTGTACAAAACTGTAATCTGTCAATTCATATTCAGGGGTACCTATTAGGGCACAAAATTAGGGAGCACACTCTCGAGCCATATATCAGGATGCTCAGATGAGCCATGTAACATGACGCTTATCCAGGTTAAACAAGAAAATCATAAGAGTTTTAATCAAGGAGCTCATAGAGCTTAACAGGTAACTCCGAAGAGTTAATATTAGAGAGCATCGGATAAGGTACCAGGAAGTTCAAACAAGCCATGTTAGGAAGCTCATAAGAGCTTATATCAGGATGCTCATATGGAGTTGCGTTTATGTCCGCATAATATGCTAGATCACAACCATCGAATCATGTAATAGGATGCTCACAAAGAGTTGCAGTAGTGTGCAACACATGCAAAATCACTATCGATCAGGATGCTTGCGGGAACTATATAACAGGATGCTCGAGAAGGCTTTTAACAGGTTGCTCGTCCGAGTTATAATGTCCGCAACATATGCAAGACTATAATTAGTAAGGGAAGTCTTGTATCCATCGAATTTCATTATTCAAACGAAATTTAACGTTTTTCGGTATTATCAGACATGTAATTAATTTCATGTCAACAACATTTACATAATTCATACATACAATATTCAATTCAATCATTTATCAGGATTTAACATTTATCGGGCTTTATCGGATATGTGATCATTTCATATATTTATGACATTATATAATTCGCATAAACATACTCAATTCAAACATATAAATATACACAATTTAGTTACACGAACTTACCTCGATAAATGTCCGTGTACGTAAAATCTATTATTCTGATATTTTCTCTCTTCCTTGTTCTAACTCCGAATTTGGTCTATCTAGATCTAAATGAATGAATTTAACATCAATTCATGTTCATTTTAATTCAATTTACATCTTAGGCAAAATTACCATTCTTCCCCTAAAGTTTTAATTAATGACGATTTCGTCCCTAGGCTCGGAAAATGAAATTCATGCAATTTAATCCTTGTTCCAAGCCTAGCCGATTTTTACATGTAACATTTACAGCCCAAATATTTCACAAAATTCATAATTTTTCCATGACTTTTACATCTTTACAGTTTAGTCCCTAAATTACATTTTCATCAAAATTCACTTTACAAAGAGTTATTCATCTATCAACAACCTTTTATTTTCTACCATAAATTTCAAAATTTCAGCATAAGCATCCATGGCAAAACTTTGAAACTTTGATAACTTTACAAATTGATCCCCAAAATAGCTAAATTAAGTTATTCTGATATCGAAAATATAAAAATTACTAAAGACGAAACTTGAATACTTACCTAATTTGGCCAAATAAGTTTTCCCTTTCTTCCATTCTCCATGGCTAGGGTTTCCATATTTATTTGGGAAAGATGATGACAAAAAATGATGATATTTTCTTTATTTTATTATTTATCATCTTTATTTTTCATCTTTCCAATTTTGTCCTTTTCTTTATTTTATTTTCCATGGATGATTCATCATCCTTAATAACTAAGTATTTTTAATGGTCTATTTGCCATATAAAGACCTCAAATTTTAAATTCCATAGCTATTTAATCCCTTTAGCTATTAGAACTCAATTTTACACTTTATGCAATTTGGTCCTTTATCAAATTAAACATGTAATCGGTAAAATTTCTTTACGAAATTTTTATATGACATTATTATCATACTATAGATCATAAAATAATTTCTTTTCTAAAATCAGATTTGTGGTCTCGAAACCAGTGTTTCGATTTTACCGGAAACGAGCTGTTACAAGTTAGAAGTGATTAAGGCTTTGACTGATAAAGGGATGGAAGGTTCAGGGGTCATAGTGCTTAGAAGGGTTCATAGAACTATGCCATCTGAAGGACAGTGGTGGATCCAGTATGTGCCAAGGGGGAAAAATTAGCTTCAGACCAAATGGCTAAGCTCTTTCTAGCATGGAAATCAAGTTTACAGGTTTTTTATGTACCTCCTAGTGAGGTCTTGGAGTTTCTTCAACAAGATATAGCTAGCGTAGCTTCTACTCAATTGATTTGATGTATTTTTGTTTTATTTTTCTCCAAAAAGGAAGTAGTTTTAAACTAAACTTTATTGTTGACTAAGAAATATAACACTCCTAAACAACTTAAAATACTTAAAAAAATATCATAAAGTTCAGAATAAATAAAAAAATAAAATAAAAAAACCCAATAAATACAACATTTGGGTCATATATAATAAAAATTAATCCTAAAATTGAACTCAATATAATTTAAACTCGAATTAAAGCTCAAAACTCATAATTTCCCATAATAATCTTGTCTAAAAATTTTGTTTTCGTAGTCTTCACTAAAATGGTCATAAATTGAGCCCCTGATCTCGAAATTGAGTGATTCAAAGTGTGTTTCGAAGTTAAGATATAGATATTCAAATGATATGAAGACATATCTACCTAAAAATGTCTGGATCCCATCCAAAAAGTCATCGAAAGTCAACTAATTTTCCAAACCTGAAAATTAATAGCTTCAGTGAATGAAATTTAATAAATTTCACCTCATCCATGCATGTACTAATCATTCATTAATATATTTTCATACTAATTTCATAAATCCTTCTATTATACTTTCACAGACTCGATTCATGAAATTGGATTCCAAAATCATATTTTTTGGGCACTGGCTAAAATCAAATTGTTACAAGCATCATAATGCTTGAACAAACAAAATTATAGTAATTGAAAAGCTTTTCACGTGAAAGGTTTAAACTCATGATGTCAAAAATATGAAAGGTTTAAACTCATGATGTCAAAAATATAAAAGTGCCATATTTACCCAAATGACCTCTATATCTTAAAAATCATGGGTTCAAATCTCTTTACGCAGAACTCTTCAACAATTATAATTTTACTTAGTCAACCATTGAAAAACGTACCACTTAGGGGTGAGCCAAAGTTGGTGGAAACTGATCGAACCAATCAAATTTGGTTTGGTCAATTTTGGATTTAGTTTAGTTGCATTAGGCGGTTAACTCGTGTAATGTCGACTCGGTTTTGATTTTGGATTTCAAAACCGTTTTAACCTACGAAACTAACTTTACATATAATAATATAATATATTTAATTAAACCCAAACCCAATATCTCATTTACCAACCAACCCAAACTCAAACCCAATCTCAATCCAAACCTATATTAAACCCAAAATTCCAAATACCCAATCCCAAATGAAAAGATAATAATAATTAAAAATTAAAAATGTTAATAAAAAAACTCACATAATTATAAAATAATAATGTTAATAAAATTTTAAAATAAAAACTAATAATTCTAACTTTCTAATCCTAAAACCCAAATTCCCAAAACCAAAAAAGAAAAACCTTACCTTTGCTACAGCACGCAACCATTCCCCTTGACCCCATGCTTCACCTTAGTCGCAATCAGCCTCTCTTCACCTCTGTATCCTGTCAATCAGCCTTCGCCTGTTCTTCGCATCTCTACCTCGTCATCTCTGTCGGTCGGTCATCAGCCCTACCAAGTCTTCCTTTCTTGTCTGCATTTCGAAAAAACTTTCAAAAGTCAAACTTTCCAGACCTATCAATGTATATCAATGTCTTCTTCTTATCAAGGTTTTGCCTTTATTTATAGAAATGTAAGTTATTTCCTTCATCCAAAACAGGTCTGTTTATTTTTAAGTGAATTTATTATTTCTTTTCTTATAGTTTTTTACTTATTAATTAAAAGAAAATGCTATGGAAAATACTTGCCAATATATATTTTTTTTCTAATCTTTATTTTTCCTAAGTGAAGTGTTTGATAAAATACATCACTGATGACTGACCGACATTAAGATTAAAAATAGTGCCTTTTTTTTTGTACTACATATATATGGTTGATGGTTAATTGTTGGAGGCATGCATATATGGCTGCTGCATAAACACAGATGAAGAAAGCATACTAAACTCAGTTCGATCGGTTAACCAACCGAAAATTACTCATGTTGGTTTTTGGGTTTTCCCCCAAAATTGGATCAGTTTCGACTCCATAAAAAGGGGAATTCAGTTAAATCAATTTTCGGTTTTTTTTTTCACGAACCGACCAACCCAACCGATTGCTTACCCCTAGGCATTGCATTGCATTGGAGCATATCGTTAGCAACGTCTTCCTTGGATTCGTCCCTCTCTCACAGGCAACTTTTGGTTTGGGTTTTCTTGATGGCGTGTTTCTTCTTCAAAAAAGAAAAGATCTTTTCCAGATTTATTTTCTCATTTTCGGTACGGACTATGGCATTTGCAATGGTAGTGGTATGTTGCATTTATCAATGTCATATCATTGTATTACATAATGTTGTTGTTTTTGTGGCTGCATTGACTTTTTTAAGACGAAGAGTTTATGATTTAATCTTAGGTCATTGAATTTTTAGGGATTTTGATTTGGGAAATTATGTTGTGTAGTTCTCTTTGACTTTTACTTTCTTTGTATTGATAAAGTAAACAAAAGTTAGTGAAAACCAACTGAACCGATCAAATTTGATTTTTTCAATTCGGTTTGGTCAATTTCGAAATCCCAAACCATTTTAATTGACAAAACCGATTTCACACTTAATATTTAATTTAACCCAAACCCATTAACCCAACATCCTACGGCCCTTACTAATCCAACTCAAACCCAATCTCTTCAAAAGCCCAAATTAGACCCAAAATCCCAAATACCCATTACCCAACCGGCCACTGCAAGAAAACCCGATAAAAATAAAAAAATGTAATAATGAAAGTCCTAAATAAATAATAAAATAATAATGTTAATAAAAATAAAATAAATCTAATACCCTAACGCAAACCGCCCCCCCCCCCAACCCCCCAAAAGAAACCTTACCAGTTACCGCTGCTGCAGCCGTTCCCTTCCCCTGACCCCGCGCTCAGTCGTGCTTTACCTCCGTCGCCGTCGGCCATTCCCCCTGCCTCGCCATCTCTCTCCGGCGGCCTTCGCTTCGCCTCCTCATCTCTGGCTCTGTCCGTCCGTCGGCCTTGCCTCGCCTCCTCATCTCTGCCTCGTTCTTTGTCAGTTTGTTGGTCGCCATCGCCCGTCTACCTTTGTTCTAAGGTAATTGATTATGTTGTCAACTCACTGGTTTTAACATGCATTAGTTTGGATTTTTTTTTTGTCTCTTCAAATTTTCTTTCTTGTTTGGTTGATGACAAAATAGAGTAAATATTGATGAACCCAACAGGCTTTTCTGTTTTATTTGATTGGGCTGATTCAATTCACTTAGTTTTCTATATTTGATCCAAAAAAAAGAAAAGAAAAGTTTGTGTTTGTTTCCTCTGATGTATATGAAATTTGAATTGTTGTTACTATGATTGTAGATGGTGATGATTTCAAAGTTTGACATTCATCACTTTCTCTTGCTTTTCTCAACAATCGGACAAATGATTCTCTTTTAGCAATTTCACTTGAATTACAGCAATTAAACTCGGTATGGTCGGTTGGCCCACCGAACCGACTGCCCTTACCTCGGGTTGTTTTTTTTTTTTGGTTTTGTCTTAAAGTCAGTTCGATTTCGTTTTTATAAAATGGTGAAGTTGGTTTAGTCGGTTTTCAGTTTTTCTACACCGAACCAACTGATTATTCACCCTAGGTATTGATTTCGTCCCAACTTTTAGATGCAATTGGCAAATTCTTTCTTTGAATTCTAATAGGAATATATTCGAATGTAGACAAAGCATTGGTAGAAAGGATTTCTTTTTCTTCTTCTGGTTGAGTAAAAAGGTTCTTTTATGCTTGAGAATAAACAAATGACTATTGCTGTTAGAAGAACATAGTAGCTAAAGTTCTTTTGCCCCTATAATGAACGATGTTGTTTTTGTTATAATTGATTCCACAGATTTCCCTTTGGGAAATTATTATCGTTTAAATGTTCATTTGGCTTCGTAATGCTGAGCTTTGATTCTGTTTACCTACCAAACCAGCTATGGTCAACATGGTATATTTGCATTCTTTTTTAATATAATCATATTTTTTTTATTTCCCGTTACCTTTGTGCTTTGTGATGTGCAAACATAGTGAATTCATGTTTGTGTTTATGCATAAGTTGATTAACTTCTATCTATGATAGTATGCAAGAAGGTTCATGACTTGCTTCTGTTGAATTAATAAACTCTACTTTTACTTTTGTTCTAATCAAACCATCTTCAATTTCCATTTTTTCCCATCATTTTCACAGTTCAAAAATGGCTTCCCTCCTTAAGGCCTCTTCCAATGTATTTTGGTCCGAGAAGCTACCTTTCTTGTCTAGAAGCAAGACAAGACAAGGTGTTGTTCCAAAGAAAGTAACATTTCGTTCAGTTCCTGTCGCATTATCCTTGTCTACATCGACTGGAACCGTTGAACATGACCCAATATCTAATTCTCCGGACATTGCGATCCCAATCATGGTACCTTTTTTTTCTTTTCTCTGTTAAAAGGGGAAAAAGGTTGAAATTTTCATTATATATGCTTGAGTTGGATTTATTTCTGTGTGGTGTATGTTGCCAATGTGTTTGGTCATAAGTGAGTAAAGCTTTACATTGATCAATGGCAAAGGAAGCATCTTTTTCTATATAAACATTTTGATTTTGTGGGTATTCTACCAACGGAACTTTAACTTTTAACATCTTTGTCACACGGATTTGAGGTTTGGTTACTTGACATGTAGATAGATAGCAACTTTGGGGGTGGACAAGTTTAGATAATCTACTTCGCCTAGCTATGTTAATATGAGCGTTTGCCATGGGGAATGGACTGGGGATTACTGAAAGTTATTTCAGTTTGTTCTAGCTATTCGGATGGGTATTCTTTTTGGATTCTGATTATTATGGGTGAAAGAATTTCTCCTTAAGAGTAGGATTAATTGTTGGTGAGTATTATTGTAAGTATGTATTATGGTTTTGTCCCACATATATTATCAACTTTTTCATCTATGATATTTTTCATTTATTGTTTCTATGTCTTTACTTTCTCAACTTGGTTGCTCTTCTGAATTTTACCTTGTTATTCTTGCTAAATGGTCATGAAGGTTCCTTTTAATGAGAAGATAGGCTAACAGATAACATTGTTTAACATTCACCCCATGGCTTGCTGTTCCTTTTCCTGCCGTAGGTAAATGGTTGTACCGGTAAAATGGGAAAGTCTGTTATCCAAGCTGCCGATTCTGCTGGCCTTCATGTTGTTCCTGTGTCTTTTGATGCGGAGAAGAATTCTGGACAGACTGTTGAACTCTGTGGGAAAAAGATTCTTGTGCATGGTCCGTCTGATAGAGAAAGGATCCTTGCTTCTGTCTTTCAGGAGCATCCGAACCTTATCGTGGTGGACTACACTGTGCCTGCCGCAGTTAATGGTAACCTATCCTGGAACATGCATTTAAAACTACATCATATTTCATATTAGATGAAAAAGAAACTAAAGCGAATTTGAGTAAGAAACATTTCGATAGTGTGTGGTATAATGTCTCCAAAATCTAAAGCAATATTATGTGGTGATATTCTATACTATGATTGAATTACTTTCTTCTCAGCTTATCATTAAAAAAGTTGCGACTTGTTAAATAAATTTATGCATGCTATTCAAGTCCGATATTATGATTTGATCTCTCTATTAATTACCTTTTTAAATTGTTATGGGATTGGGGTGTTTGATAAATATAGATAATGCTGAGCTCTATGGCAAAGTTGGAGTACCTTTTGTTATGGGCACCACTGGTGGAGACAGGGATCAACTCTATAAGACTGTTGAAGAGTCAAAGGTTTATGCTGTGATCTCGCCACAAATGGGGAAACAGGTCATCTAACCCTTAATCAGTTGAAATACTATTTTAACTGTTGGAAATATATATTTCCTTTTTTGGTTGCTTATTACTAACTGTTCTTTTAGGTTGTTGCATTTCTTGCAGCCATGGAGATCATGGCTGAGCAGTTTCCTGGAGCCTTCTCTGGATATTCTCTACAGGTACTTCTTTAAATAAGGTTATTTGTTTTGAAAGTGCTTGAAAAAAATAATATTTCAAATTAGGTTGATTAGTTATAACCAATAATCTTATAACTTGTAAAAAATTGAGGCTGCAAAATACAACTGTTTGAGGCAATATCAAGAAGCCAGTTTGATACATTGTGAAGAAATAGCACGACTTGGAGCAGTTAACTTTTGGATCTTACAATTTGTGGATGGATTTATCCATTAGTGTTTACATACAGTAGGGAATTTGTTTGTAATAAGTTTTCTTGGGCTTGCGTTTACAGTTGCTATCTTGGTCTTTGGATATGATACTCCTTTGGAATGCCTCCTTTTTTAAATATTATTTATAATAAGTTTTCTTGGACACCATTGTTAGTGTTTTGTCCTATTGGTTGCATATAGCTAATCTTCATTGATCTTGATTAGGTGATGGAGTCCCATCAAGCAGGCAAGTTGGACACCTCTGGTACTGCTAAGGCTATTATTTCTTGCTTTCAGAAATTGGGGGTGTCATTTGACATGGATCAGGTGTGTGGTTCTCACATATTCCTAATTGTAATTGAAAGAGAAATGAAGTTCTTTTTTCTTATTGGTTAGGGGCTGGGGAGGGTAGGGGAAGGTTAGGAGATTTTGACCCTTAGGAATGACATAAATTCCTTTATTATATGGTTCTTTCAAGGTTTTGGACTTCTAACTCGTCTCCTTTTCTATTTTCAGATACAAATGATCCGGGATCCCAAGCAGCAGGTTGACATGGTGGGAGTACCAGAAGAGCATCTGTCCGGTCATGCTTTTCATTTGTATCATCTAACATCACCTGATCAAACGTATTGACTTAACTTTTTCACTTGTACCCTACATGTTGTTCAACATGTAAACATCAATGACCTTTCGTTGATCTCCGATTGAAAATTCTTCTGCAGAGTGTCGTTTGAGTTTCAGCATAATGTTTGCGGCAGATCAATATATGCAGAGGGCACTGTTGATGCTGTACTTTTCCTTACTAAGAAGGTGCAGTTATTTATATTTCTCTTGCCAGTTTGAATCTATTTCTAGTGTTCCACCGAATGTTTTTACTGTTACTGCCACAGGCGCAGCCAATAAGAGGTGGGATTTCAAATGCTTGTAGTTATTAACTGTCTTCGGCTTCTGTGAACTTAAAGTTTGTCACAGTAGTGTCTCTATATTTAAATTCCAGAGAAACTGAGCATGAAGTTTGTTTAAGTTAGTAGCATTTAGGGATCATAATGTTGATTATAACAAATGTTATGGTGAGACTAGGGTGTTAGGTTAGTTTTATGTTCATATCACTGTTTGATTGTGGATATTGTTCAAGTGCAGGTTAAGTTGAAGGCAGACAAGCGAATATATAATATGATTGACGTATTGCGGGAAGGTAACATGCGATAAAATATGTTTCTTATGCATTTTGTTGTTGGAGTGTATTATTTCGCAGCTCAAGATATCTAGGATTATGAGACTTAAGCCAATTTTGATTTCAATGGTATGAGCCATCGCTGTTCTTTGCACGGTAAGTGTAAGAATTGCAATATATATGATGTTGAAAGGGCACTCTTATTAGACAGTGGCTAGGAATAGTTAATGTTGGCCCTCCATAAACAGGCTCTTAATTTTCTTGCAAAAGTTGAGTGGATGTGTTGGAAGCCAATTTTTTTTTTTGTTTGATTCGGTTGGTTGGGCTAAGACTTGAGACAGCGGGAGACATTAGAACAACGGTTTTGGTGCAAGGTTAAAAAACATAATGTGAAGAACATGTTGGGAGATGACTGCTGTTCCAAAATGTATGTAATTAAAAAGGTCCAATCACGACATCAAATGTTCCACGTCGTGACGTGACACTGTTTTCACAAGAATCAACTTGGTACAAGTTCAAAGTGACCTAAAATTTCACACATATATTTCATACAACCAATTCACCTATGCCACAACAGCATGTGGTTCAAAACACACCAAAACGATACATTGAATTAGCATAAAACAATAAAGTTCCAAGTTGGACAATTTTGATACAAAACTTACTTAAACCCCTGGTTACATGTAATTTACAATCGAAGGGGGTACTTTACAGTCTTAGTTGAGTCAGAAGGATGTTGGCTTCAAATCTTAACGTTTCAATAAATTGTGCGCTGAGTAATAAGCATAATGGTACATTTATAATTCAAAACATTAACATATAATCTAACATTAACATTGAGCTTTAGCACATTCAAGCATCTTTGTACTCAAAATTGAATCAAAATATATATCAAATGGTCAATTATAATTCATTATCTATTAATATGTATATGCATAACATGATGTTAGCCAACCAATTCAACGACATGCTTAGATGCTCAATTTTAACTTGATTACTAATTATCAATCATACAATTCAATTAACTATTAAACACAAACACTTATATAACCATGTCATTCAATTCAATTCTGGAGCTTACCGACTTATACATATTCGTTCCAGTCTTCTAGTCCTCGTTTCGACAAATTTATGAATTGGATCACAAACTTCTTTGAAATACAAAAACATATCAATTATACCATTACCAATTCTATTTTCAGCATTATAAATCATATTTATCGTTTATAACCCCTATTAATCTGACCCGAACTTGGATAGATATTCGAATCGTTCAACCAACACACCAAAGTGAATCATGGCATACAAAACGTATAATTGGCACACGGAGTACATCCTGATGCATAAGCGTGTATCTAGCACACGAAGTGCATCCTGGCGCATAATGTCCTACTCAATCCAATCCTATAGTATGTTAACTATATCCAACTCAGCTCGACTAGTTAATAGGGTATCTTCCACTACAATTTAGTACACATATCATTTTTCAATCATACACACTATTGACAATTCAATTTTGTAACATAACATATATATTTCATATCATTCAATACATATTCTCACACAGTTCTATAACGTATATCATATTCCAAACAATTCATTCTATTTTATTTTATTTTATTCAATTTTGTCATCTACACGGAGAAATCACATTTAAGTTCAATCCAACAACTCATATCAATATAGTATACTTACATTGTTACTTTTGTATGCAAGTAACATGAAAATGCAAGAAATTTATATGACTTTAAATTATAAACGTACAAACCAAAATTTTTGACTACTTGTCAATCACTTTCATTTTTCCTTTCCCTCTCGATGATTTAGTGTTGTCGTTAGCTATGAATAATCATAAAACACATCCCATTATCAGATTTCAATCGAAAAAAATCAAATATCAATTTTTGAAAATTATTCAATTTAGTCCCTAAAATCGGGACAAGCAGAACTTTCAATTTAAAGTCTCGGATTAAAATCAAATTTCACCAAAGTCTATTAGGGACTCTCTATTTTCTATCCCTACCAATAATTCACGACAAATTTGCATTTCATTCAATTTGGCCCCTAATGTACGAAACTAACAATTAAGGTTTACAATTTAGTCTCTTTTCACATACTAAGCTTAATTTTCAACAATTTAACACCAAAACTATTCAATTCTCTATCATGATAAATTTCTAAAACTTTAACAGTTTTTCAAATTAGTACAAGGGTTTGCTTGATCTAGCTCCCATAATTCAATTTCCAAAAAAAATCAAAGAAAAATAGTTAAGGACTTACTTGAAATTAAAGCTAAAAAGCTCAAAACCCTTGGCTATGGCCTCAAGCTCTTCTTTCTTTCCCAATTTCGGTTGAAGGAGATGGCGTTCTCTTTCTTTCTACCGGAAATTAACTTATATACTAGGATTAAATTATAATTTAGCTTAATTAACCTTTATTTAATTAATTAAACCTTATTTTAGTTAAGTTAATGGGCCTCTAATCATACCATACACTTATATGACATTTAACATTGAATAATTGTTGTTTTGAAACCTTTTTTAATTGCAATTTAAATCCCCAAGCCATTTACTAATTACAAATTTATAGCGATTGGATTTTATAATTTAGTTTTTCGGACTTAATTAAACACAATTTCGAATAAATTGGCTATCCAAAATCCAATTCAATAATACACTAACTCCGTAAATGTCTCTATTAAATATTTATAGACTCGGTTTACAGAAATGGGGGCTCAAAACCATATTTTCCGACACCAGTAAAAATCGGATCGTTACACTTAGACGCTAAGGAAAGAAACAGCACTAAGTAGAAGCTAGAGACAATTGCACGAGTATACAGGAAGCTTACAGAGAAAGATGTAGTTTTTGAATACCCAAAAACGGAGGTCTGAAGAACTTTGATGAACAAGCTTCTTTGTTGTTCAATTTATTTATTCTAGAGTTAAATTTGACCTTGGATAGGGTACTATTTGAAAATTTACCATCACTTTGTTTTTCAAATAAGACAAATGAATCTTTCTGGTAATACTCTTGAGTTCTTAACATTGACTTGCGCATATGTTATGAATTCCTGGCTAATGGAAGGAAATGTTATTGAATACTATTTTTAGAAGTTGGTAGTTGAAAATATTACTGATAGAGTTACGGACCTTACGGTTGATCATTCATGGAACTGGTATCAACTTTTGGATGGAAATTAGATCGGTCTGAATTTATGATGTATATAATTAGTTTATAGAGAATATATAGCAAACACCAACAAAAAAAAAAGAGGAAAGAACTCCGATTTGGTACAAATTGGGATGATCGATTCATTGTCACAGTTGAGATCGAACAATTGGTATTAATGGCAAAGTTCTTTTTTGTACAAAAATTGGCTTGGGATCATTAGATTTTATGCTTGAGCATTGATCGTTCTGTCTTGACAACACAAACTAATTGGAACGTTGACACAACATAACTCTTCAATCTTTAGTGTCTCTATTTTCAATCTTGAATTTATTGAAAAATTCAACTCAAGTGATTCAAAGGAAGATCAACAATCTCCCATTACAAACAACACAAGCTTCAAATCTCTCTAAATGTGGTACCAATTCTTGTAAAAACATCAAACAAAATCCAATCAAGAAACCCAGAAAACCCAAGTCAAGTTCAAACCCTTAATATTATTTACTAAAACTATTTATACCCAAATAGTATTACCATTGCCAGCAACACCTCGGGCGCTAGTTTTCCCTCCCCTGTTTTCACCATTAATAGCATTGGTCGATGCTAATGAAATCCCCTTCAAATCTTCAACACTTGCAACAATATTTTTTAACATCATCATCCTTCCTTTCTTCTCCCCGACATTTGCAGGTTCATCCCCCTCGAATTCGACGGCCACACCCCATTCTCTTTTGTCCAGTTATACCCTGATGCTAATGGGGGTGTCAATTCCATCCCACTCCTAACTGGTGGCTTTTGGTTTTCTTTCCTTAAAGTGGCTGAAAAATTAGACACCGATTGAGCCAAAATAGAGGACCCTTTCCTCGACACCCCCACACTTGAACTAAACTTCACTTGTTTCTTCGTCGGCATTTGTTTAAGTTCGATTTCTTCCTTTTCTTGTTGCATCATCCCACTCTTCATTCTCAGCTTTGTTTCTCTCGGCTCTGCATAAGCTCCGTATCTGGGATCCCTTTACATTATAGAACTCTCTGTTGTAAGCCTTAAAGGAATTGGGTTACCGGGGCTTGAATTATGCAAACGGATGAAAGAAATAGGGTTGAGAACATGGAACAGAGACTCCAAAGAAGCGGGGTTTGGCTCTTGGGTTCGCCGCAAAGATTCACTTGTCTCTGCCATTTTTAAATGAAACTAGGAGGATCATTCTGTTCTTACAGAAAAAAAAAAGTAATTGAAGGGGGAAAAATGGAATAAATGGAATATGTGGTGTTTTTAGGTTTGATATTAAAAAGCGATTTGAGACTTTGCAACGTCCTAATTGAAAGACAAAGGGGAGAAAGAAAGTCTTTTAGCCTCTGTTTTTCTTACTTTTACTTAATTATTAGTATTTATTAGTTTCGCTTTTATATATGTTTCCAATGTTCTTGTTTTGAAGTGGATTCAAATTTATTGAATGTTATGGTTTAAAGAGAAGTTAAAATAGTTATTGATCTAAATTAGATTAATAGGTTAAATTAATTAAATTTAATAATGAATAGTAAATAATTAATGAAAAACATACATCTAACTTAATGCTATGATCTTGAATTTATTTATTTATTTTTATAAAATTAAAGGTTTAAATAACTTAATTTTTTTTGAAAATGTGTGAAATTGTATCTATATTTTCTTTTCTGATTTCATATTTTTTATTTTCATTTTATACTGATTAATCAAATTTTCAATTTTAATTGAATTAATTTTTCTCAGCAATAGTTTAATAAATGTTATTTTTTTATATTCTAATAATAACACAAAGATAGTGTCCTTGCAAGTGTTGAGAGTAGCAGACATGATTTTATATAATGTTCAATATATGAACAGATAAAATCATAATTATTAAAAATTTTTCCTGAACTCCTGTAATTCACCAGTAGAATCCACCCACACTCAAGCCTCTAAAAAATTAAGTGGTAAACTTTTATTTGATCGTCTCCCTTTAAAAGTATTAACCCTAATAATTATATTATCAACACAATGGTCTAACACTTCCCTTTCCCCTTTATCAAAATGGACGACTAATATGTTGTAACATTGACAAAATATTCCTTTACCAAATCCAGTCTGATCTTTTCTTTTTCTTTTTTTCAAAAAGGATATGTATAAATCATTAGAGTTTATTTTGTTTACATTTGAAGGCTTAAAAAATGGAGAAAACAAATGGTATGAAACAAAATATTCCTTTATCATTTTTTAAGCAAGAAAATACTTTAAAATTTAGCGACTTTGGATGAGCCAAAGCCAAGACCTGCCTTCCCCCTTTTATTGAACACTCACCAAACACAGTAACTAATGCAGACATAAGAATATAAAGAGGAGATGCTTCTAAAAGGGTAAAATTTTATCAAACAGAGAGAAAAGGAAAGGAAAAGATAATGGTTGATTAGAAATGGTTTATACATAAATTACATACTAACTACATCATCCATGGCATGTAATGGTTGACATGGTCAAACTTTGTGATGCTTGTACTTCTGTCCTAAATTGAATCTTGTGATTTTCTGGTTGAATCCATTCAGCACCAGTGTCCTCACTGCCTCAACTCCTTGTTCCAGTGCTTCATCAATCTGTCAAAAATACCACCCATTTAACACTTCACTTTCATCTCTTAAATTACCCTACTTAATAGGAATACCCCCCGTATTTGATGCATAATTAGATGATAATATTGAGGCATATTTCTCCGAATATATTTTTTCTAAAAAAAATGAAAATTAAGCATACACGTATCCAATACTCTACCCTGTTTTTCATCAACCAAACTTCAATGTTGTCCATGTAACTAATGAGAAAGACAAGAGGCAACTAAATACCTGATTTCGTTCCGCAGGACTGAACTTCTGTAGAAGATAAGCTTTCATGTCCATAGCACCAGGTGGATTTCCAATGCCTGAACAATCAATTATTCTTGTAGAATTATGGAACTGTGAATCACCATATGCATCTAATCTACCTTTTAAAAGGGATATGTGTTTATGATGCAAAAATTAAGCAGAAACTGATGGGATTTGAGGAGCCCACCTATGCACAACCGAGGAAACTCACGACTGCCATCCAAATGCCCCATCACACTCTTCACTCTGCAACAAGAAAGCATAAGTTAATGTTTTCAAATCACCATTTGTTGGGAGAACAGTGAGGATGCACTTAAACACAGGAAAACAACTTTGAGATTCATTTATTATTCCGTATCATAAGGATGAAAATATGAACTAGTATTACTCAAATACATATGATGAAGATAGCTCAATGAATATACGGAATGATTCCAAGCAGGAACCGTTGAGCAAAGAACCGTGCCGAAAATAGCCAAGTTATGTCCAAGAAATCAAACTTAGATTACCAAGAAAACAAATTGGTATTAAACAATATATACACAAACCAGGCTCAGAACTCCAGATCACATGGAAAGGAATGAGGCATAAAATACAGCTAATACAAAGTCCGCTACCAGTAGTGTAATATCAATGGAACATACCCATTATGATGCCCATGTCCTCCTTTTGGCTGAAGCCTCAGAACTCCATTTGGCAAGCTCATCTCGTCATATATCTACATTGGAAAGCTCAAAGTTAAAAGTGTTCTGAATAATAATCAACTAACAAAAAGGTTGGTTAAGTTCTTCTACTTGACGGTATGTAAGAGTGCCTACCAATAAAATGTGACGCAGGGGTACTTGATAATAAGCAGCAAGAGGCCCAACCTTAATAACAGTAAAAAGAGTAAAAACATCAGAGATAGAATTGGTCATAAGGTGGCTTAAATCAACCACAAAACTTCACTTAAAAGTAATGAAAAAGATTGTGGAAGAAGATACATAAACAAGATAACGGGACATGCATTACCATATATTCCATACACATTCTTCGTTCATCATCTTATTAATATCTTGAGTCAGCATTGTGATAGAACATATGCTCATTTAGCTGCCTATATGTCACTACAGCCTTTGATTTTCAAGGATGTAAACTTGAAATAATATTACATATAGAGCAAAACCTATTCCATCATTAAAAGAATAAGCTCATGTAAGAAATCCTTCTTAGTAAACATGAACTTGGCTGTTGCAGGGTAATCTCTCAACAGGTAAAAGTCCGTAACTTAGGATTAACCATTTACATATAAAATGTCTGTCACAGTCCCCCCCTTAAAGGAAAAGCACTAGTTAGTACTAATAACAGTGTTTTCTCGCAGCATGTAAAATCCAGAATACAGGACTAACCATAAATACAAAGGTGAAGGCATTTACTTGCATTCGAATTCAAGTAGGTGCATGGCTAAGCATTCAGCAATAACTTAATTACATAGCATCTATCACAATCTATCGACTGTCTATTCCTAATTCAGACTGCATGAAACTAAGCGCAAACGATTTAAGTGAACAGGTCAGACTGAGGAGCACTCATGGAAGCCAGTTTTTAATCACTTTTACGCTCTTTCCTGAACTACTTGTTTCAGGACATCAGTCCCTAAATTTATAAAACTAAGTTGAGTGTCTTGAGTAAGTTTCAAACAGACAATTTTCCCAAGTATCTGCAATGAACTACATAACCACTTATGCAGTGAATCTTCAGTTACATTTTAGCTGCACCTAATCCATGACAATGCCTCCACTTGTCGAATGGTCAGGAGGCAATTGGTAAAATAAAATAGAAATGTGGCACTGGCATATGAACCAAAACATGAGGAGATTCTTCAAAAGGACATGTAAATATATATAACTAGGAACCTGCCATATAGAATTCATATGAGAAGAGGGGAAAACAAAATGTATAACTAACCGATTCCCCACTGAAATTCATGTATGCCTGAGGTTTTGCCAACAAAATTGGTACTTCTCCAATGGCACCTGTACTGATCACGAAAGAAACCCAAGTAAACCATCAAGCATAACTGGGAATCTCGAAAGACAAAGAAATTAAGTCCCAGAAAAAAATAAATAAATAAAAGACCCAAGCAAGGCAAATACAAAATATATACCTATCCCTACTAAAGCTTTTGACTGTATAGTATTCAATGCAATCCCTTCCGATTGTGAAATTTGATCAATCATTTCAAAACCAACCTGTTACATACAACTATGTAAAATATCATATCATCAAAAGAAAAGAAAAGAAAAGACAAAAAAAGCTGTCTGGCTCCATAATTTGCAATTCATTACATTGTGTCGAGTTCCATGGTACTTATTTCCAGGGTTACCCAATCCAACAACCAACCATGGTGTATACTCCACTTTAAATCCACCATTATTATCTGGCAAAGAAGCACGCAAACAAAACCTTGTTGATCCTCGATTCCTTTGACCAAAACACCGGCTTCTTGGACACAAAATGCAAGTGTTTGGAACAGAGATTGCATGCAACATTGACCTAAAACAAACATAACAGAAAATATTTATCCATAATGAAATAAAGAACATTTAGGCTTGCTGTTACCTGCAATTCCTTTATCTAAAAGATTCAATCTTTTACTATAATTTTCTCTGTAGAGCATAATCTAAAAAATGGGAAATTTACAAATCATTATTTTGGTATATTTCATTAAGATTTCTACAATGTTTCCTTTCCATGGCCAATATAAGCTTGAACCCAGCATTTATAATGAGCAATTCTTACTACAGAACAGAAAATACAGTGAAAAAGTAACTAACAAGAGGTACCAAAAAAGATGAAAACTTGTGAATAACTAAACATAAAGTCAGTGCTTTTTTGCTGCAGCTCAAATTCCTGAAGAAATATCTTTGAAAACACACACACACAAGTGCAGAAAAATAAAATAAGGAAAACTGAAAATATAGAAATTAGAAATGAATAAAAGAAAGTTGAGGAATTAACCTGTTTCACTTTGGGTACTTCAATTCAATAAAAGATAATGATAATACTAAAAAGGGGTGATAGATAAGAGCAGGGTTCTGTTTGTATTTGAGTTTGAGGCTTTAATTTGGCGGATTTGTCTTAAATTTGGATATATTCATATTTGGATGATTTTCCCGTAAGTTTCATGAATATATATGAGATTTAACTAACAATCGCTGGGCTTCTAAAGAAAAATGGGCTTAACTAATTTGACTCTTTTTATTCTTCTGTTTTTTATTTTATTGCAACCCATTCATTTATGTTTCAACAATT
The DNA here is from genome assembly GCF_007990345.1 of Gossypium hirsutum. Taxonomy (NCBI): domain Eukaryota; kingdom Viridiplantae; phylum Streptophyta; class Magnoliopsida; order Malvales; family Malvaceae; genus Gossypium; species Gossypium hirsutum. The sequence continues at coordinate 79,112,292 of NC_053430.1, read as the reverse complement.
AAAATCCTTTTTTTTTCTTTCTAAAAAAAAAACCTTATCGCCATAGGCTAAATAAGCCAAAAATGTCGTTTCTTTTCTTAATTCGCCTTTTAGGCCATCTTTTTAAAAAATAAGAAAAATAGATTGATTTTAGAGAGTGTGTAAAAGTGTACTTAGCTAGATGTGCTTTCACTCTCTCTCCAAGATTTTTTTTTAAAATTTTGTTAGTGTTAAGGTTAGAGTATTTTTTAAGAATTAGGATTTAGGGTTTTAAAAGTGAAATCATGAAAGTTTATCGGTAGATTTATGGGGTCAAGGATGCGATAATACGTTTCAGAACACATGCATTTCATATATCATGCCGAGATAGGACTATTACCTCAGAAATCGATCCTATGGAAGTCAGGTTTCGGGGTGATAGTGCTTGATAAAGTCATGAGTCGAAGTCTCTTGATCTGTTTGGATAAAGATCGAACAGTGATCCAATATTGAATGAGGTAAGTGGCGGATTAAAATACTTGGGAACAAGTTCATCCAATCACAATTTGCAACTCCCCTATCAAGTCGCTCCTAATATTCGTTTCCGGCAAATTACCCTATTCCTACGTAAACCATGGACCCGAATATTCAATATCCATTAACTAGCATTCCTCAAGCACATTTCAAAAATCCAACATTATTTTTTCTTCCCTTGACATACCACCCACCTTTTCATAGGAGTACAAAATTTCATTAAAGTTGCCACAAACAAGCCAAGGCAAAACTTGACTTCTCCCTAGAATTTTCAACAACTCCTACGTATATTCCCTATGACTTGCATCCCATGCCCCCATAAAACCCAGTAAATCTCCACCTTGGACTAACTTCATCTTCTTAAATTTCCACATCAATGTGGTTCTTTGAATAATTTCGGATTTGGACCATAATATTTTCCTTCCAAGCCAAACATAAACCTCCCTTAGTTCCTTCTACTTTAACTTTTAATCCATTTCAGAAACCACACCTCCTCCAAACCCACTCTGTAACACTCCTAACCCGTAACCATCGCTAAAACAGGGTTATAGAGTATTACCGGAGTTTACAGAACAAATACAGATAATTCATATCATTTACTATTCATATCCGAAAATAATCATACTATCCCTTGAATGGACCCTCGAGGCCCAATTTAAACATTAGAATCAAGTCGGGACTAAATCGGGATCTCAGAATATTTTTCGCAAAATTTTTAAATTTTTCCTTAATACAGAGGTCACACGCCCGTGTGAGTAGGCCATGTGGGCATTCGATGTGAGGCACATGGTCGTATCCTAGCTTGTGTCCTTATCCGTGTAACTTTCTGATTTGTGACACACGACCTGCCACATGCCCATATGCTAGGCCGTGTGGTCAATTTAATTTTCACAAATTAGGTGTAGGTTTTACATGGCTAAAACACACGCCTGAGTTCTAGGCCGTGTAGCACACACGGCTGAGACACATGTCTGTGTCTCTGCCCGTGTGCCTAATTTTGAGCATTCTGTTTCTCAAATTTAAAATTGAGGGAACACATGGCCAAACCACATGCCCATGTGCCAGATCGTGTGTCATACATGATCAAGACACACGTTCATGTGTCTACCCGTGTGGACAAAATAGGGCCATTTCCTAGCCTTATTTCTCACCCAAATTAGCCATTAACCTACAATAACATTTGCATGCATTTACCAGCCAATTCAATTATATAAATCAAGCAAACATCATTAACATGTATGAAATAGTATCACCTATTCATATGATCAAACTTACTTTCTTATAATGATTTATATCTACCTAATTCAATTTGAGCAAACCACATACATATAAACTAACATGATATATAACCTTATAATATCATACCAAAACATATCATTCTAGTCATTCCAATGGCTAGATTATAACAACCATTTACATGGCAACATTGGCAAAGTTAGCCTATACATGCCATTTACCAAAATAAGTTTACTATTTATACCAAAACGAACTAGTGGATAGTGTGATGATGCTCTGACCAATCTCCAACCTTTATGAGCTTCCGATCATTATAAAACAGAGAAAACAAAACCTAGTAAGCATTTAATGCTTAGTAAGTTCGTATAACGGGAAGTAAATTTACCAATTATATTCATTTAAATAAGCATAACAATATTATGCTTTCCAACAAGTTAGCAAATTTTCCTAATTACATACACTCAAATAAGTAAGTTAGTCACATAATTCACATGCACATCAAACAAGCATGGATGAGCTTATCTTGATATAAATCTTCAGGTATTTCAGGAGCATTCGAGATATAGTTCTCTTAGTCTCACAATTTCTCATGTTAGAAATTTATTCCGTTGAATTATTGAAATATCAATGGATATTCAGGTAGTACACTCAAGGTGTACAAAGCTGTAAACCGTCAAGTCATAATCAAGGGTACCCATTAGGCACTTAATTAGGGAGCACACTCTCGAGCCACATATCAGGATGCTCAAATGAGCCATGTAACAGGACACTTATCCGGGCTAAACAGGAAACTCATAAGAGTTTTACTCAGGGAGCTCACAGAGCTTAACAGGTAACTCCAAAGAGTAATATCAGGGTGCACTGGATAAGGTAATAAAGAGTTCAAGCGAGCCATGTCAGGAAGCTCATAAGATTCTATATCAAGACGCTCACGTAGAGCTGTGTTTGTGTCCACATTATATGCTGGATCACAATCGATCGAATCATGTAACAGGACACTCATAAAGAGCTGCGGTAGTGCGCAACACATACATGATCACTACCGATCAGGATGCTCACAAGAACTATTTAACAGGATGCTCGAAAGGGCTATAACAGGATTGCTCTTCCGAGCTATATTCTGCCCGCAACATATGCAGGACCATATTCAATGCGGGAAATCACATATATCCATCGAATTTCATTATTCAAACGAAACTTAACATTTTTCTGACTTTATTGAATATATGATTATTTCATTTATCTATAACATTTATATAATTCATACAATCACATGCCATATTCAATTCAAGCATGAAAATTAATACATTTTAGTTACACGAACTTACCTCGACACTTGTTTGTGTATGAAAATCTACTAATCTGAAACTTTTTCTTTTCCTCGATCTAGCTTCGAACTTGAGTTGTCTGGATCTATATAAATGAATTTAATCATAAATTTATCACATTTCATATTCAATTGGATTCAATTTACACTCTAGGAAAAATTACCATTTTGCCCCTAAACATTTCATAAATTTTAATTTTGTCTCTAGGCTCGGAAAATGAAATTCATGCAATTTAATCCTTATTCCAAGCCTAACCGAAATTTTCATATAACATTTACAGCACTTGTATTTCACAAAATTCAGAATTTTCCATGGGTTTTACCACTTTTCAATTTAGTCCCTAAATCATGATTTCATCAAAATTCTCTTTGTAAAAGTTGTTTATCAATCAACGACCTTTCATTTTCTATCATAAATTTCACGATTTTAGCATATTCATCCATGGTAAAATTTTCATACTTTGATAACTTTTCAAATTAATCCCCAAAATAGATAGATTAGACTAACCCGATCTCAAAAATATAAAAATTACTAAAAATGAGACAAGAAAACATACCTAATTAAGCTTGATTAGTTTTCTTTCTCTCTTCTGGGTTTCCATAGAGGGATGAATATGATAATAATATGATGATATTTCTTTTTAAATTATTTATCATCTATTAATTTTTTTATTTCCAATTTAGTCTGTAGCCTTTTCTAATTTTTCATGGATGAATCACCAAAAATATCTACTAACTTTTCTTTAATGGTCTAATTACCATATAAGGACCTCAAGTTTTGAATTCCATAGCTAATTGATCCTTCTAGCTACTGGAATTCAACTTTTGCATTCTATGCAACTTGGTCCTTTCCATAATTAAGCACATAATTGATAAAATTTTCTTATCAGAATTTTCATATAACATTCCTATCATAATATGGACCATATAATAATATTAAAATAAATTTTCTTTCTGATTTAGATTTGTGGTCCCAAAACCACTGTTCCGATTTCACTAAAAATGGGCTATTACACGCTCTATTTGAATCTCATTCAATTTGGTCTCTATAAAGAAGACTAGTAGGGATTATAAATATTTAGTATGTGCCAAAGTCTCCGCTCAGCTCGTGGACTCCCCAACCCACAGACATTCTAACTTATAAGTTTCACTACTTCTGATCGGCTTGCCCTTTGGCAGCCATCGATATATATTGAATCATAACATTATCGTGCTCTTTGAATAACGTTAATGAATCCTTAGAATTAGAAATGTTAACATTCACAGCCTCCTGTCTAGGCCTCTTTTCCTGTCCCCCACCCCAATTAGAATTTTCTCACTATTGTGATCTATAGTTGCAAGATCTAAGCCACTAGAAGATTTGCCCATAATTTCTAGCAAGAAACAGTTACGAGCTACTTCGACCCTTCTTCACTCGATGTCTATGGCTTAACGCCCATTTGTGAGAAACCTTCGTAATGTTCCTACCTAACCCTCGATGTCTATGGCTTAACGCCCATTTGATAGTGCATTACAAAGTTCAAGGAATGTGAAGGGTTGAGTTTCGAATTCAATTTTGGCTCAAGGTTTCAAACATAGAGGTTGACTAAGAAAGGCAATGTAAGGCTCAAATTCAGGAAGTAGGGATAATGTAATGTTTAAGGTTGGTCCTTTAGGCTCAAGGTAATACAAACAATGCCTAAGGTTTTTCCCAGATTAGTCACCTACCAACAATCTATTAAGCATGCATCTATTTAAACGAACAATTAACAATTTGAATTATTTATCTACAAGGATTCATGTATTTTATTCATCCTACTATACATTTTATACATTTTCATTTCGGTGATTGCCTCTAATCTATTATACCTATTAACTAAGTGAACTAATTAATCTACAATTAAGAGCAAGAAATTATCTAGTATCATTCAAAATTTACAAGTTTGACAATCTTATATATGCCTCTGATATGTAAAACTACTAACTTATTACTCAATTACAGTCCAAGCACAATGCAATAATACAAATTAAAAATGAAAGCAAGAAATATTTTTAGATTTTTGAAAATTAAAAAAAAAGAAAATATTTTAAGAATTTTTTATTTGTTTTGAAAAATGCATAAAAACTAAAATAAACTTACAAATAAGCATAAAAACAAGAAAACATAAACACACATAAAAACTTATATGTAACCCTTCACACTCAGGCTACATATTGTCCCCATTGTGTTTAGAAGAAAGGATAAGAGGTTACTGGACTTCCCTAGAATGGAGCATCAGGCTAGCTCAGGCATCGACCTCCTTATTGAAGCTCCATATGTTGTGTAGTCTTTCAGGGTAACTCGATGCATATAATAAAAACAAACAACAAATAATAACAACACGTAAAATAAAAATGTTCCAAGACAAAAACTAAAGTGTTTAAAGTTTTACAAGCCGCATAAAATAAAAAAAATACAAAGACATGTAACAAAGCGGAATCATCTGAGATTAACTCTGGTTCTATGGGTTATTTTCCCTTACCTCTTGTGCTTGAAGGTTTGTAACCCTTGTTTGATATTTCTCATGGTTTTTCTAAATTGATCCCTCATCTAGGTGTGGATACGAATGTTGTATTCATCATGTTTCAATCTCTGTTGGGTTTATCATTCCTTCCATACCTCTCTTCAACTATGTATCTTTTCGTTTTTGTTGGCCATATTGGTTTTCCTTCCCTATGATTACTAACACATTTCTCCTCATATGTTTTCATCATCTTAATTGTTCAGGAGTCGTGACCTCTTGATTTAACAAGATCATCTAGTTGTTTTTGAATATTTTCCAGCATACCTTCTTTTTTTACTTTGTTGGGGTCAATTGAGTCCATTCTCCTTCCAACCCATTCCTCAAGTTCATTGCTAAATTTCTGATAGATTGAATTCATTATCATATGCGTAGTCGGTTGATGAAACAGTTTGAGTGGATCTAGAGGTACTCCCACGGCTCGGCATAGATCTGTGATCAAATGCGGAAAGAAAATCCCCATATCGTCTCTAATTACACAACATAACATGAACTTGTAGATCCATGTACCTATAGAAAATTGTTTCCTCTGCAAAATAATAGTTAGCAAGATGTTTTGAAAGGGGTTAACAATCCTAGAGCTAGAAGTGGGGCAAACTTTCATATGGAGAAAATGTAGCCATATTTTAGCTAATGTGGTAAGAAAAACTGGGTTGAAAGAAAGGGGATGATTTATATAGACCTCCCTCTCCCATTGCCCTCAACCTTCTGTAAGATAAATCATTATATAGTCCACATTCACACACTTAAAATTTCTAGTCTCAAGCAATTCAATCTCATTGTTTGCTAGAAAATGTACTCTATAATACTTAGAGATTAAGGACGGGGAGATTTCAACCTCTCTTCCCTTAACATAAACTTTATCCTCCTCGAAAAATTTTAAATTGGCATAAAATTCATGAACCACAGAAGGCACTGCGGACCTCTAAGGTTGAAGGTTGAATTCCCTCCATTCATATAGATTTAAAATATCCCAAAACTCATTTTCGAAAATGAGATCCGGATCGAACCCACATTCACAGACAATCGATTGTTCATGAAGTTTATGAAAGAATCCTTCAGCATTTGAGGACACAAATTTTTGAATATTGTATGTGATCTCATTCGATGTATCAGAAGATTCTATTGTGTTTAACCCTCTTGAATATGAAACGAAAATAATTTATGCTATGAAAGTAGAACAATGAGGGTGTATTAGGAACTTTTACAATGCAATAGACAAGTATGAGACACTTAGAGTAGTGAGATGCAATGTTGTTGTCTCTTGAAGGGAAACACCACTGATAAACCATAAAAGTAACATGCTTTAATGCCATTCCTGATGTATTTTCAGATGATTTATCATATAAGTTAGTGAATTTGATGCTCCTAATCCTTTAATTTCATGTTTCTATACTTAGGTGAGCATAGGGGAGCAACAGGAGCGATAAACGGGCCAAAATCAGGCAAAACGAGCTATTTTTAGGATCCACACGGCCAAGCAATTCCCACACGGGCTGAGCACACGCCTGTGTGAGCTACATGGGCTGGCCACATAGCCATGTGCCAGCTTGCGTCGATATCGCTCCCTGTTTCCCAAACAAGCAAAAAAAGCCAAGTTTTAGGGTTTCTGAGCATTCTAAAGTCTATAAATACACACCAGAAGAGGATCTAAGGGGGCACGCAAAGTAGAATGAAGAAATTACTCGAAGAACGTCGTTAGAATCAATTTAGAAGCAGGATCTCCTTCAAGATTAAAGATCTCCATTAAATTTCTCTAGAAGTTTTTGGGTTTCTTTATATTTTGTTGTTTTTCTAATTTTGAGATGTTTTCCTCCCAAAGTATGAACTAAATTCCCTAGATACCTAGGGAAGATAAAACCTATGATGAATCTTATTATTTGATTTGTTGGATTATATGATAAATACTTGTTCTTGTTCTCAATTATGTATGCTTATTTCTTGCTTTAATATTTTCAAGATATTAATTCAAGTGTGATGTACTTATTTCAGTAAAGCAAAAGTCCCTATTTAAGAGTAGATCTAGCATAATTGAGTGGAGTTGCATGCAATCCTAAAAATAGGACGACATAAATCTATCGGATTAGAGTCAAATCTAATAGGGGAATCCATAGATCGAGTTAATGCGACAATAGGGGTTTTAATTAGAAAGAGATTTCAATTAATCAACCTAGAGTCAGTTGTTCTTATTCTCAAAAGAGATATTAACATAATTTAGGAATTTATACGTATCAAGGCAAGTGAATAAATCATCTAATTCAGATTCAGAATAATACGTGAAGTCTAGGTGGATTCTTTCCTGAGTATTATCTTTCTCTTTGGTTATATTCAAGTATTTTCTCATTCTATTCTCTGTCGCGTTCTTAGTAATAGTTTAGATAAATTTAGATTAAAACATCCCTTTTAATTTATAGGCTAAATAATAAAAAGATAGTAATTACTAATACTTTTAGTCCTCGTGGATACGATTTTCCCGACTCACTATATCTATACTACTATTCGATAGGTGCGTTTGCCTTTATCATGGGTTTAGTTAGTTTAGTGACTCACCAAGTTTTTAGCGCCGTTGCCAAGGACTAAGATGTTAGGAACACTAAATTTTTATTAATTTAACCATTTTTACTTTTATTACATTTTATTTTTATTTTTAGTTTAAATTTTTTTCTAATTTTTCTTTTGTTTGCTTCTGGCAGGTTTTTTTAGTATATGACTAGAAGAAACCTGTTAGAACCTTTAGTATTCAACAGTGAGATTGAAAGTACAGCTCACAGAAATCGTAGAAAAGTGAGGCAAAGTAGACAAAGTACAGTGGAAGAGCAAGAGGACATCATTAATATTACGGACGAGATGGCTGAAAACCAGAATAATCAGCTACCTCCTATGGTTACCACAAATCCTACTCCTCGTACTATGTACGATTATGCCAAGCCCAAATTAACTGGGGCTGAATCGAGTATTTTGAGACCTGCTATTGCTGCGAAACTTTAAACTGAAGTTGAACACCATTCAGATGATCCAACAATTTATTCAGTTTGATGGTTTGCAAGATAAAGATTCAAATACTCATTTGGCTAACTTTTTAGAATTCTGCGACACTTTTAAGATAATTGGCATTTTTGACGATGCCATTCAACTACGGTTGTTTCCATTCTCATTAAGAAATAAGGCTAAACAGTGGTTGAACTCCCTATCACGAGGTTTTATCACTACATGGGAGCAAATGACCAAAAAGTTTTTATTAAAGTATTTTTTACTAGCTAAGACAACTAAGTTGAGGAATGATATCTCTTCCTTCGTGCAAATGGATTTAGAGACTCTATAGGATGCATGAGAGAGGTATAAGGACTTATTGAGAAGGTGCCCTCACCACGGGTTACCTCTATGGCTACAGATTCAAACCTGCTACAACAGGTTGAACCCCTAGACTAGGTAATTGATCGACGCAGCCGCCAATGCGACTCTAAATAATAAAACACCTAAAGCGGTTTATGAGTTTATAAAGGAAATGTCACTGAATAATTATCAGTGGCAAGTTGATAAACCATAATTTATACATATTTTTACCCCATGCTTAACGCATTTTATGGATGATTTCGTATTAGAATTGGTGAATTCGATGCTCCTAACGCTTTAATTTCATGTTTTATACTTAGGAGAGCATAGGAGAGCAAAAGGAACGAGAAATGGGCCAAAAACGGAGAAAATGGGCCAAAGTATGAAATCAACACAGCCTGGACCTCCTCACACGGGCAAACCACACGGCTATGTCAATTTTGCAGTTTCGAAGCACGATTCACACAGGTGTGTCCCTGCCGAGCCCAAGTTGAGTACAATTCAGAAAAGGCTAATTTTGAGGGCTCTTAGGCATCCCAAAGCCTATAAATACACCCTAGAGGAGGAAGAAAAAGGAGACGGAGAATAAGGAGTAAGGAATTACTCCAAGGAAGCCGATTGATCCATCTAAGAAGCCGGATTTACCATCAAGACTGAAGATCTCCCCTCAATTTCCCCTTGAGGAGTTTTGGGTTTTCTTTATGTTTTGTATTTTTTATTAGTCTGAGATGTTTTCTTATTTAGTTATGAACTAAAACCCCTAAATACCTAAGGGGAATGAAACCTAAGATGAATCTTGTTATTATTTTCTGAATTGTATGATAAATATTTAACTTGTTCTTAATTATGTGTTATTAATTCTTGTTTTGATATCCCATGATACTGATTCAAGATAAGCTCTTATTCGGAGGAGGAATAGACCCTGTCTAAGAGTACATTTGTCATAATTAAGCGGAGTTGTTTACGCGCCTAGACATAGGGTGACAAGATTTTGTTTGATTAGGGTGAAACCTAATAAGGGGATCCATAGGTCGAGTTAATGCAACCCTAGGGTGTTAATTAGAGAAAGGTATCAATTGTTCAATCTAGGGATTAGACGTTATTAGTCTTGAATAGGGATAATAACATAACTTAGGGATCTCTACGGAACAAGTTAAATGAATAAATCGTCTGATTCAGATCCAGAATAACAAGTACCGTCTAGGTGGATTTTCCTTAGGTATTGTCTTAATTCAATTGTTTTCCAACAGTAATCCCCCAATTCTACTTTCTATGAGTTCTTAGTTTAGATAATTAGTTAGTTAAAACAAAACCTCTTTATTCTTAGGCTAGATAATAAAAAGACAGTCATTACTACTACTTTTAGTTTCTTTGGCTTCGACGATCCGGTCTTGCTAAAACTATACTACTGTTTGATAGGTACACTTGCTTACATTGTGATAATAGTTAGTTCAAGAACGAGTAAGTATAAATATTTAAAACCTATCACGAAATAACGCGATCAAGTTTTTGGCGCCATTGTCGGGGAGATAAGATATTAGGAATGCTCAATTTTTATTACTTTAGCCATTTATTTTTCTTGCACTTTAATTTATTATTATTATTATTTATTAATTTACTTTTTCCTTCTTTTGGCAGGTTTTTATAGTTTATAACTAAAAGAAACTCGTCAGGACCACTACTTTTTGACGAAGAAATCGATCGCACGATTTGCAGAAACCAAAGAGAAATAAGGCGAAGCTGAAGATACATAGAGAACGAGCAAGAAGACGATACTCAACCCCCAACCGAAGAGATGGCTGAAAACCAAGACAATCAGCTACCTCCTGCAATTGCGGCTAATCAAAATCCTGCTCCACGCACTATGTATGATTATGCTATACCTTATTTAACAGGAACTGAATCAAGCATAGTTAGACCTGCTGTAGCTACAAATACTTTTGAATTAAAACCTAACATTATTCAAATGATACAACAATTTGTTCAATTTGATGGTTTGCAGGATGAGGATCCCAACGTTCATTTAGCCAACTTCTTAGAACTATACGATACATTTAAAATCAATGGCGTTTCTGATGATGCCATACGTCTTCGGTTATTTCTCTTTTCATTAAGGAACAAAGCTAAACAGTGGTTTAACTCGTTACCACGAGGGTCAATTACTACTTGGGAACAAATGACCAAAAATTTTGTTACTAAAATATTTTCCGCCGGCTAAAACGGCTAAATTACGTAATGATATCTCTTCTTTTGTGCAGATAGATTTAGAAACACTCTACGATACATGGGAGAGATACAAGGACTTACTGAGAAGGTGCCCTCACCATGGGTTACCACTTTGGCTCCAAGTTCAAACATTCCATAATGGTCTAAATCCTTCGACTCGGCAAATGGCTGACGTAGCTGCTGGAGCAACCATCAACAATAAAACACTTGAAGATGCTTATGAGTTCATAGAAGAGATGTCACTGAATAACTATCAGTGGCAAGTCATGAGGACAAAGCCAACGAAAACAGCTGACGTTTATAACGTTGATTCGGTCACTATGGTCTCTAATCAGGTAGAACTCTTGAATAAGAAAATTGATGGTTTTCTTAGTTCTTCACAGGTTCACCCAGTAATGCAGTGCGAAGCAAGTGGAGGTGGAACAAGCCATTCGGAATACCAACCTTATGGCCACAACATGGATAACGAGCAATTAAATTATGTGGGTAATAATCCTCGACCTCAAAACAATCTATATAGTAACACTTACAATGCAGGTTGGAGGAACCATCCCAATTTCTCGTGGGGCAGTCAAAGAAATCAAAGACCACAACATCCTCCGAGTTTTCAACAACCACCCTACCAACAGGAAAAGAAGCCGAACCTTAAAGAGATGCTCTCAAAGTTTATATCGGTGTTAGAAACCCGTTTTCAGAATGCCGAGACAACACTTAAAAATCAACAAGCGTCAATCCAATGGCTCAAAACTCAGATAGGCCAGTTTTCCAAGGGAACAGCTCAACGCGATTAATGTTCAAGATGAAGAAGGAGTTGTTAAGTTTGCCAGAACCGAGGCAAGAAACTGTGGTAAGCAAAGGTCAAGGTGAGGTGGATCACAATAAAAACAAAATGGTTCATGTCAAATATGAACCTCGTGTGCGATACCCCAACGCGATAAGGAAAGACTGCTCAGATGAACAATTTGGTAAATTCCTTAAACTCTTAAAAAAATTGCACATTAACTTACCGTTTATTGAAGCGCTATCGAGATGCCAAATGCAATGAAATTTTTAAAGGAGCTTTTAGCAAATAAGCGGAAGTTGGACGACGCGTCACATGTGGAGCTAAACGTAGTGTGCTCAACTATTTTGCAAAATAAGCTACCAAACAAACTAAAAGATCCAGGGAGTTTTACGATTCCTTGTTTAATTAGTAGTTTAGATGTTAGTAATGCGTTAGCTGATTTAGGGGCTAGTATCAATGTCATGCCTTACAAAATGTTTAAGCAACTAGACCTCGGGAAATCCAAATAGAATAGGATGAGCATTCAATTAGCAGATAAAACTATAAGATTCCCTAGGGGTATTATTGAAGATGTCCTAGTTAAAATCGATAAATTCATATTTCCCGTTGACTTCATTGTTCTAGACATAGAGGAGGATAGCAACACTCCTTTAATTTTAGGAAGGCCCTTTTTAGCAACTGCTAAAACGATTATTAATGTTGGCACAGGTGAACTCACACTCCGTGTGGGAGATGAAACAATCACCCTTTAAACTCGCAATTCTGGCAACACATCGGGAATTGAAGGTGATCGTTTAACCCATTCTACTAAAGCTGAAAATATAATACAACCTACTTTATAGGAAATGATTCTGAAGAAAGCACACGAGTCATTCTCAGGCAATAGTAGAGGACCTGTTCATGAAGATCGAAGATTACAAATCGAGGAGCTAGATGAATGGCGGACGCATAAACTGAGAACACCCGACAAACCGAATCTACTACAGAACGAGCTCAATACCTTTCCAAATCAACTTAAGATTGGAGATAGAGTCTTATTAGATGCTGCAGATCACCACATTGTCACTACCACACTGAATGAAGAAATCTCTCTTATGGTACTCAGCATTTTCCCATTTGGTACGGTCGAGGTGAGTCATCCCAAGTTTGGCACTTTTAAGGTAAACAACACCCGTTTAAAACCTTATTTTGATGAGATTAATAGCAGGAATGAGGAGTATAAACTCTTCAAACCACTATGATCATTCAACGGAGAGGTAAGTCGAGCTTAGACTATAAATAAACGCTTCTCGGGAGGCAACCCGAGCACTAACTGTATTAACTTCTTTAAAATTTAGTCTTCAACATCTAACTTACTAACGGAGCACTTGAATACAGGTTTTCCATAGGGACACGGCCAAGAGCACGGGCATGCTTAGGGCCGTGTGAAAACAGGGCAAAGATGTCCCTAAACACGGGCTACAATAAAATGCTATGGTCGTGCGACATGGCTGTGGTCGAGCCTACCAAAACAACATAGCATGTGACATGCTCGTGTGGAAGACCCGTGGTTGAAACTAAGAAACTAGCACGGGCGTGCGACACGCCTGTGTCTAATACTTGTGGCCAAACCTGTCAAATTAACACAAGTGTGGGGCTTGCATATATGGGCGTGGGAGAAGCGAACGAAGCTAGTCACAGTCGTGCAACACGGCCGTATGAACCCACATGCCCAAGGTACATGGGCGTGGGATGAATTTTAGACGCACCCAAATAGGAAAAAGGTGAAACACACGGGCAAAAATTGGGGAACATGGGCGTGTGCCCTGGCTGTGTGGCCCAAAATCTATAAAATACCTTGCACTATTCACTTACTTCCTCATTCAAAAACCCTAACCCTAGCCGCTGCAAGTTCACACGGCCTCACTGCCACGTCCGTGCGCCGTTTCCCACTCCATTTTTGACACTCAATCTCTCTCCCTTAGCGTTTGTTTACTCCTTTCACTTCTATTTTACTTTTTTCTAATGCTTGTTATCAACATAATTTTCATTTCTTTTGAACTATTTTTAATTTTGCTCATTATTCTATCATTTAATTTGTATTCTTAGGTTAGTTATCATACTTTTCATGTTAAATCAAGTTCTTAGGAAAATCTCATACCCATGACATTACTATGCTCATCTCATGCTATTACCATGCCAATGTCTATCATTTAATTTGCATTCTTAGGTTAGTTATCATACATTTCGTGTTAAATGAGTTATTAGGAAAACCCCATACCCATGACATTACTATTCTCATTCTCATGATTCTTTTGGTTGAGTTTGCTTCATATTAGTAGTTTTGGCTGAAATAGTTAGTTCAAATTCATGACTTTTTTTTTTTACTTTTTCAAATTCATTTACCTATTATTATTATTATTCTTTATATTCAGGCTTATAATGTCATCTGCACGAGGAAAGAAGGTCGCTGTCCCTGCTTCGAAGAAGAAGAAGGGAGCGTCATCTTCCGCGGGTCCAACCACGGAAATTTTTCATCCTCTCCTTCAGTTCCCCCGAAGGCCCCAAAAAGAAATTTTCCAAATACTTCGGGCCCGACCTTTAATTACGTGCCGCTGCATCAACTGGGCTGCCGTAGAACAAGTTCAGTTGGCTGATGCGATTCGGGCCCTTCTAACCACTGACCCTTGGGAGCTGTTCTTTGGGATCATCGAACCAACATACCTTGAGCTCACGATGGAACTACGCTCAACGTTCCATCTTCAGACCGTAATGATGAACTACGATAATCCCGACACAGTCCAGTTTCGCCTAGGCCGGTTAGTTCGCCAGCTAAGCGTCCCCGAGTTCGGTGCTGCACTGGGCTTATATACGGAGAAGTTCAAGGAGGAGAATGACTTACATGCTCTCAACCGCCACATCCACCATTCTCTTTTATGGTGCTGGGACGCACTAGTACCAGGTGGGGCCAATTACAATCCCAGTCGCTCTAAGGCATCGGCTCTCCCTCCCTCTCTAAGGTACGTACACGCCATTTTGGCCCACATAATTACAAGGAGGCGAGAGAGCACTGGCCTCGTCAACACTCACGACGCCTACTTCTTAGGGTGTATGTCGCACGGGCACGTCATCGACCTTGCCTATTTCATCGCCCTCGTGATTCAGCACCAAACAGAGCGGTATAGGAAGGGGGTCATCTCCATTGGCCCCTATGTTACTCGTTTGGCTCGGCACTTCGGGCTCCTCAGCACCGTGGCCCAAGAATCATCCCTTACCCTCATCGGCCAGATGTCTCCACAAGGCATCTCGAGCATGCTTAGCATGAGGATGATTGAAAAGCACCGAAGAACCTACCCCCCCAATATCGTCTCACCCAATCTACCGAGGATGATGCCTACGAGGACATTCCTGATGATGTCCCCCCACAGCACGAGGACCCACCGACTCAGCCACCACCACCCTCTTGTCCAGTTCATGCGGCGGCTTCATATGCTGACATCTCTGAGCGCCTCACTCGATTTGAGTAGCAGTGTTTTCAACGATTTGACAACATTGATACTACTCTACAACAGATTTGTCAGTACCTCCACATCTCATCGCCAGTCCCACCTCGCGAACCATCCAACAATGAAAATATTTAAAAACATTTATTTATTATTTTATGTTTTTAATTTTTATTAAAACTACTTTTTATTTTTAATTTTAGTAGATTTTAGAATTTTATTTTTAATTATCAATTTCAGTTATTTCTTTATGAGTAATTATTTTTCCTTATATCTCCTAAAAAGTCCCTTATTTTATCACAGTTATATAGAGCTCTTAAGCTCATCATCGCATAAGAACTAAAAAACTCCACTGGGAAAGGTTCTTCACGACTGCCATGTCCTGATCAACCATGACCATAGCTACCACTAGATATAATATTCTTTTGGCACAGGACTTATGGACTAATGAACCTCTACGACCATAGGAGTATCCTCCTCCACTCTCGAACCAATTACTCTCCAAAACTCCAGTTCGAGGAATTCATCATACAGGAAGTTTCACTTCTCCCCCTATCTTATTTTTATACTCTAATGTCTATCTTTGTACGTTGAGGGCAATGTACATCTTAAGTGTGGGGGGTATTTATTTCATTATCAGAAAAATCCTTGAATAACTGCCTTGTTCTCTTGAAAAGCTCTCATATCATATTTAGGATAAATTTTGATTGATCTATGATTTTTATTGATATATCTTGAATTACAACATAGGCAATTATGCATTGATGGTTTAAACTTTAAGACATTAGAGAATCAAGCATGATTAGTTGATTTTAAAGAAGTTAAAATCTTAGGTTGTTTCCCCAAAGTTTAGGTATTACTTTGAGTTGGAATTCACAAGTTTTAAACATCAAAAAGCCGTAATTTTTGTGAGATGTTTGAGCCTTTTGAGCATCTATTAATTCTTTCATGCTCACTTTTATTATTGCTTTGAGTGCGTCAGTATTGAACTGTTATTCTAGAACTTGCTTCATTATGCATGTCGAGACCACGCCATTTGATTTGATATGTCAAAATGATTAAGGCACTTAGGATTAACCCACTCATGCCATGAAAAGCCTACCTCCACGATTAACCGCTAGTAAACCCCCTTGAGCCTAACAAGCCATTTCTTG
This sequence comes from Gossypium hirsutum, assembly GCF_007990345.1. Lineage (NCBI taxonomy): Eukaryota > Viridiplantae > Streptophyta > Magnoliopsida > Malvales > Malvaceae > Gossypium > Gossypium hirsutum. The sequence goes on along the minus strand of NC_053430.1, from coordinate 79,095,718 downwards.
TATTACCCTTAATATTAACCCTTAACCCATTATTGTTGAAATCCCCTAAATTAATCCCTATTTTTATCGAGATTTAAGTTGAATAAATTGATTAGCTATTCTTGTTCTTAATAGTTAGTTTATGTTATTTAACTTGTTCTTAAAAAAAAATTATGTATACACATTAGTAATTCCATTTTCTGAGAAGAAGCTCTGTTGTACGCAAGTGATGAATAACTCTTTTTCTAGTTAGGCAATTTTTCAATTCAATCTCGATTCTAACCCTTTCTTTCAGCTTGTGACCACACCCCCTAACCAAGCCTCATTACAACCTTTTAAAGACCTTTTGATTGATGTATCATCTTAAATTATAGTGGTGGGGATTTGATTTTCATGTAAGCCTATGGTAATGACTTTTCATTATTGACTATTGAGTGCTTCATTTATTGTCCTTAAACACCTCGAGTGATTTGAGTGAATCTTTAGTGAGGATATGAAACTCTGTGATATTCTGAATCGAAGGTAATTACTTAGATGAGGGGAGACACCTATGTTTTTGGAATAAAATGCTCAACTTTGAATGTTTGAAACTTTTATGTTCTCTTAGTTGAATTCTCAATGTATGATTACCTATGGATTAATTTGAGATATTATTGATAGAAATTATAAGTTGAGAATTTTGCTTAAGGACAAGCAAATGCTTAAGTGTGGGGGTATTTAATAAATTGTAATTTATACATATTTTTACCCCATGCTTAATGCATTTTATGGATGATTTCCTATTAGAATTGGTGAATTCGATGCTCCTAATGCTTTAATTTCATGTTTTATACTTAGGAGAGTATAGGAGAGCAAAATGAACGAGAAACGGGCCAAAAACAGAGAAAATGGGACAAAGTACGAAATCAACACGACCTGGACCTCCTCACACGGGCAAACCACACAGCCGTGTCAATTTGGCAGTTTCGAAGCATGGTTCACACGGGCGTGTCCCTACCAAGCCCAAGTTGAGTCTAATTCGGAAAAGGCCAATTTTGAGGGCTCTTGGGCATCCCAAAGCCTATAAATACACCCTAGAGGAGGAAGAAAAGGGAGACGGAGAATAGGGAGTAAGGAATTACTCCAAGGAAGCCGATTGATCCATCTCAGAAGTCGGATTCACCATTAATACTGAAGATCTCCCCTCAATTTCCCCTTCAGGAGTTTTGGGTTTTCTTTATGTTTTGTATTTTTTATTATTCTGAGATGTTTTCTTATTTAGTTATGAACTAAAACCCCTAAATACCTAAGGGGAATGAAACCTAAGACGAATCTTGTTATTATTTTCTGAATTGTATGATAAATATTCAACTTGTTCTTAATTATGTGTTCTTAGTTCTTGTTTTGATATCCCAGAATACTGATTCAAGATAATCTCTTATTCGGAGGAGGAATAGATCCTCTCTAAGAGTACATTTTTCATAATTAAGCGGAGTTGTTTGCGCACCTAGACATAGGGTGACAAGATTTTGCCGGATTAGGGAGAAACCTAATAAGGGGATCCATAGATCGAGTTAATGCAACCCTAGGGTGTTAATTAGAGAAAGGTATCAATTATTCAATTTAGGGATTAGACGTTATCAGTCTTGAGTAGGGATAATAACATAACTTAGGGATCTCTACGAAACAAGTTAAATGAATAAATCATCCGATTCGGAGCCAGAATAACAAGTACCGTCTAGGTGGATTTTTTCTTAGGTATTGTCTTAATTCAATCGTTTTCCAAAAGTAATCCCCCAATTCTACTTTTTGTGAGTTCTTAGTTTAGATAATTAGTTAGTTAAAACAAAACCTCTTTATTCTTACGCTAGATAATAAAAAGACAGACATTACTAGTACTTTTAGATTCTTTGGGTTCGACAATCCAGTCTTGCTAAAACTATACTACTGTTAGATAGGTACACTTGCCTACAACGTGATAATAGTTAGTTCAAGAATGAGTAAGTATAAATATTTAAAACCTATCATGAAATAACGCGATCACAAGTCATGAGATCGAAGCCAATGAAAGCAATCAGTGTTTTTAACGTAGATGTGGTCACCATGTTATCGAATCAGGTAGAACTTTTGAATAAATTGATTGATAGTTTATATGGTTCTACGCAGGTGATGCAATGCGGCACAAATGGAAGAGGGATGAACAATCCAAAACATCGATCCTACAACCCTAGCACAGAGAGCGAACAAGTAAACTATATGGGTAATAATTCTAGACCTCAGAATAATCCCTATAGTAACACTTATAATACAGGTTGGAGGAACCATCCCAATTTCTCGTGGGGTGGTCAAGGAAATCAAAGACCACAAACCCCTCCAGGCTTTCAAAAATAACCATACTAGCAAGAGAAGAAGTTGAACCTTGAGGAGATGCTGACGAAGTTTATTTCAGTGTTAGAAACCCATTTCTAAAACACCGAAACAACACTTAAAAATAAACAAGCATCAATTTAAGGGCTCGAGAATAAAAAAGGTCAGCTTACTAAGCTGATTTCAGAAAGACCATAAGGTAGCTTACCCAACAACACCGAAACTAACTCAAGAGAACAACTTTATACAATTACGGTTCGAGATGAAGAAGGGTTAGTTGAACCTGAACCAGAACTAAGGCAAGAAAGTGTGGTAAGTCAAGGTAAGTTGAGGTAAGCGACAAAGAACAAAAATCGGTAAGGAGTATAAACCTCGTGTGCCATACCCAAATGTGACAAAGAAAGACCACGTAAATGAACAATATGGTAAATTTCTTAAACTTTTGAAAAAGTTGCATATTAACTTACCGTTTATTGAAGCTCTTTCATAGATGCCCAATTCGTAAAATTTTTAAAGGAGCTTTTGGCAAACAAACGGAAGTTAGATGATTCGTCAGACGTGGAGTTAAATGCAATTTGCTCAGCTATCTTGCAGAATAAACTGCCCAATAAGTTGAAAGATCCAGGGAGTTTTACTATTCCTTGTTGAATTGGTAGTTTAAGTGTTAATAATACTTTAGCTAATTTAGGGTGAGTATTAATGTCATGCCCTATAAAATGTTTAAACAACTTTAGGAAACCCAAACAAAGTAGGATGAGCATTCAATTGGCATATAAAACCATTAGATTTCCTAGGGGTATTGTTGAAGATGTACTTGTTAAAATTGATAAATTCATATTCCTAGTTGATTTTGTTGTTCTAGACATGGATGAGGATAGCGACATACCTTTAATTCTAGGTTGGCCCTTTTTAGTAACTGCTAGAACTATTAATTGATGTTGGTACAGGTGAATTGATACTTCGTGTAGGTGATGACACGATTAAACTCCGATCTCGCGATTCTCCTAAGATATCTAGTGATCGAGATGATTATACGAGTTCTGTTAATATAAGTAACATTGTGGCTTAACATTCTGTGCAAGAAAAACCTCAAAAGAATGTGATAGAGCCACAATCCAGCTTATATGACAAAAGTGGATCAACTCATGAAGAACGAAAGCTGCAGATCAATGAACTAGATGAATAGCAAACACATGTCAAGGAGAAACCGAGAATACACAATGCAGAGCCAAAGCAACGCCATGACGAGCATATAGATCAAAAGAACCACTTTAAGGTTGGGGACCAGGTAATTTTGGATTAAAAGACCCTCGAATCGCCATTTCAAAGCTTAATGTGAATGGAACAACTCCTTTTACGGTATTTAATGTCTCTCCATACAGTACAATAGAGGTAATGCATTCTGAATTCGACACTTTCAAGGTAAATATTACTCGACTTAAACATTATTTGAATAAAAGAATTGATAGCAAGGAAGAGGATTTTTGACTCCGCGAAGCACCGTGACCGTGCGAATACGAGGTAAGTCGAGCTTAGACTTTAAATGAGAGCTTATCGGGAGGCAACCTGAGTTCTAACTCTGTTAATTTCTTAATTTTATATCATAATATTTAAAAAATGGATTTTTAAAACCCACACAGCCTGAGACACACGAGCGTGTCCTTGGACGTGTGGATCTTTTGACTTAGTTTCAAAATTTAAAGAAAATCGACAGTGAGTTACACGATCTTGGCGTGTCCTTGGTGCTGGGATTTAATTTTTCCAAAAATTGACAAAGACACGGCCTAAAATAGTCCACATGGGCGTGTCTTAGGCCGTGTGAAACCTGGAGCTAAATTTTTCAAATTTAAAATGAGTCAGACAGTTACATGGGCACGGTACACGGCCGTGTGCGAGACATGGCCGTGCCACACAGGCATGGGAGAAGTGAAGGAGAATGCATAAAGCCATGCAACATAGCTGTGTGTACCATACGGCCTAGACATACGAGCGTGTCTGAGGCCGTGTGAAGACTGGGCATGTAGTGTTAAATCGTACACGAGTTAAAACAGAGCCACACGGCCGTGTGACATGGCCGTGTGGCCCAACACGGGCCTCACACGACCATGTCTCCCTTTTAAATCCCTAATTTCCTTTTATTTTTATTTTTGTTTTGTCTTCTTCTTCCACCCAATCCTAGTCACCGCTTCTATTTCCTTCTCTCATTCTGGCCACCATCGCCCCATTCCGTCGTCGTCTGCTCCACCGTCACCTTTCCGTTCTATTTTTTTCCTTTCTTCCATATTTCTTCTCCCTTCCGGCCTCAGCCCTCAGCCACCCAATCTCTCCTTCCTCATCTTTCTTCTCCCTCAATGAAACCTCACCCTCCACACACTATCGTCGAGCGTCAGCCCTACACCCGACTACCTCCTTCTCCCTCTTCCCTTCCCCTTCTAGCCTTTCAGCCCCGACCAACCAGCCACCCACTTGCCTGAACATCAGCACCTCCCTCACAGCCACTCCCTTCCCCCATCACGTACACGCACAACGCCCACCCGAACCACCGTCATTCCCTTTCTGGCTACTACCACCATCGCACCATTGGTCACCCACTATTCATTCATTCATTATTTTTGTTTTATTTTATTTATTTATTTGATTATTTGATTATCATTTAGTTTTATTTTATTCCTCTATTCTTCTAAGTATTATTATTTATTTTTTTATTTTGATTGTAGTTTGCTTTTTAGTTTTATGTATTATTTTTTTTATATTCTGTTCTATTGAATTTCTTATTATTAGTCTCAGTTCATTTGGTTTTATTTTCTTTCTGCACATTATTCTTAGTCTAGAAAAGTTTTTTTTTAGTAGTATCTTTAGTTTAATTTGATTTTCACAGACCTAGTATCATGTTTAGCATCATTTTTGTTTGGTTATAACTGCATCCTTTATCTTTTGGCATTTATATATGTTAATTCTTATTAATAGTCTGTTCACTAGTTATTCTCTTAATTTGTTTAGTTCTTGATGTTACCTTAGATTAGGGTATAAGATATTGGCTTGCATCTATTATGATGGTTCGTCCATTTAAAATATTTGATTGCTTTATTACAGATTTATTATGACGAACACACAAGGAAAATTTAAGGTCGTTGTCCCCGTTTCGAAAAAGAAGAAGGGCCCTAGAGCGACCTCCTCCTCGTGCGGATCCGCCAAGGCTCGCCACCCTTATCTCTGATTTGTGGCGGGACCTCAGGAAGATTTATATCAGCTCCTCCTAGCACGACCACTCGGTTTAGGTCACTGTATCGATTGGGCGGTGTTGGAGCTTACCTTGGAGTTTTGCGTGACGTTTCTTGTACAGCAGGTCATGACGGTTCATGACGAACTAGGTACCATTACATTTCACCTTTGTGGTTTGGTGCGCCAGATGAGTGTCCCCGAGTTCGGTGCTGCTATGAGACTCTACACGGAGGGATTTATGAGCACCGAGGACTTCCTTCGAATTCATCAGCATATCCACCACTCGCCATTAGGTTGTTGGACTGATCTTACAACTAGCCAGACACCATTTGATGCGAGTCGCTCGAAGGCGACTTCTCTTTCTCCAGCCTTACAGTACATTCACGGACTTTTAGCTCATACTTTGACAGGTCGGAGAGAGAGCACCGGGGTTGTTAGCACTCATGATGCTTATTTCCTATGGAGCATGGTGAACGGACATATATTTGATTTGGCATACTTCATCACTCTAGCCTTCCGCCATCAGATTGGCTGCCACAGGAAGGCCCCATTTGCTTAGGCCCTTACGTAACTCGCCTCACTTGACACTTTAGTCTACTCGACACACCAGAGCAGTCCTCTACACTGACACTAGTCGGCCAGATGTCCTCTCAGGGAATCTCGGGCATGATACATATGAGGATGATCGAGCGAGATCGTGGAGTGGATCCTCCAGAAAACAGATTGTTTCATTCTGACGCTCAGAATGAACTCGGAAACTTCATTGATGATGCTCCTCCCTATCACGAAGACCCACCACAGCCTCCACCATCGAGTCACCGACTTGTTCCTTCTATTGCTACTTTAGCAGACCTCACCGAGCAGTTCACTAGCTTTCGTCAGTACTGGGATCAGAGGTTTGACAGTATTGACGCAGCATTGCAGCAAATATGTTAGTATTTTCATATTTCATCTCCAGCACCGATGACTCACGATGCTGATACGTCTGATAATAAGGACCATTGAGTCTATTTATTTTGATGTTTATTTTTTTTAGTTTTTATTCTTATTTTTCTATTTATTTGTATTTTCCTAGACTTTTTTTCGCTTTTGCATTTTGAACTATATTTTATTTATTATGCCTGTTTCTTTTTTTTAACCCTTTAATCTTTTTCAGCATTGTGTTTATTTTCTTATTAGCTGCTCAGAATCATGCATTACATCTACATTTATCTACAATTTCGCTTTTCACTATTCTGGGGATTTCATCCAATATTCAGGGCAGTTTCAATTCTCTCCCTCTCTTATGATATTTTGTTTCTACTATGTTTATTTTTGCTTGTACATTAATGACAATATACATCTTAAGTGTGGAGAGGTTATTTATATGATTATTAGAAATTCCTAAATTATGTCTTGTGTTCAATTAATTTTCTCATATTACTATTAGAATGAATTCTTATCGATTTGCGATTATCATTTATATACTTTAGATTAAATTAATAGATAATTGTGCATTGTTTGTTTAAAATTTAAGACATGAGAGAACCAAGCATGATAAGTTTATTTTCAGAATTAAAAATTGCTAGGTTGTTTCCCTAAATTGAGGTATTACCTTGAAGTTTGAGATTTGCAAGATTGATACCAAAAACCATAATTTTTTGTGAGATTTTGAGCCTTTAAAGCATACACTTTTCTTGCTCACTTTTTTATTGATTATGAGTATGTCAATATTGATTTGTTATTCTAGAACTTGCTTTGATTATGCATGTCGAGACGACACCCTTGATTTGATATACTGAGATGATAAAGGCACTTAGGTTTTAACCCACTTATCTTATAAAAAGCTTACCTTCATAATTAACCCTTAGTGAACCCCTTTGAGCCTAACAAACTGTTTCTTAATTTACCCATTAATATTAACCTATTAATCATTTTTTATTTGTTGACAATTGTTCTCATTTTATTTACTCCCTTTTTGTCGAGATTTGATTTGGTCAGTTGCCTAACTATGTTCTTTTGTTTCAGTTGTTAAATTATCTAGTATTATCCATTGTTCTAAAAAAAAGTGAAAAAAATACATATATGTTGATTATTACTAGTTCTATGTTATTTAAGCTTAAACAGTTAATTTCATATTTTGAGAAGAAGCTCGTGTTGTTCTTGATAATTTTCAATTGATGTAATTATTCAACATTAGTTTATTTTTCTAGTTTGACAGTTTATCAATTCGATCTTGGTTCTAACCCTTTTTTTAGCCTTTATCCACACCTTTAACCCAAGCCTCATTACAACCTATTAAAGACCTTTTGATTTGTGTATCATCTCATTATAGTGGTGGAGATTCGATTTTCATGCAAGCCTATGGTAATGACTTTTCATGTTTGACTATTGAGTGCTTATTTTTAAATCTTAAACACTTTGAGTGATTTGAGTGAATCTTTAGTGAGGATATCAATTCTTGACGATTTTTGAATTAAAGGTAATTACTTAGATAAGGGGAAATACATATGTTTTCATTCTTTAAAAAAGTTCAACATGGATTGCTTGTGTCTTTTGTGCTCTTTTAGTTGAATTATCAATGTGTGATTATTTGTGAATTATGATAAAACATTATCGATGAGAATTATAAGTTGAAAAAGATTAATTTTAATTGTGAGTTGAGGATTTTACTTGAGGACAAGCAAATGCTGAAGTGTGGGGATATTTGATAAACCATAAAAGTAACATGTGTTAATCCCATTCCTGATGCATTTTTGGATGATTTATCATATAAGTTAGTGAATTTGATGTTCCTAATCCTTTAATTTCATGTTTCTATACTTAGGTGAGCATAGGGGAGAAAAAGTAGCGGTAAACGGGCCAAAATCGAACAAAACGAGCTACTTTCAGGATCCACACAGCCAAGCCATTCCCACACTAGTTGAGCACACGCCCGTGTGAGCCACATGGGCTGGGCACCAGCCCATGAGCCAGCCCGTGTCGATATCGCTCCCTGTTTCCCAAACATGCAAAAAAAAGCTAATTTTTAGGGTTTCTGAGCATTCTAAAGTCTATAAATACACACTAGAAGAGGATCTAAGGGGGTACATAGAGTAGATAGAAGAAATTACTCGAAGAACACCATTGGAATCAACTAAGAAGCATGATCTCCTTCAAGATTGAAGATCTCAATTCAATTTCTCTAGAAGTTTTTGGGTTTCTTTATGTTTTGTTGTTTTCCTAATTTTGAGATGTTTTCCTCCCAAAGTATAAACTAAATTCCCTAGATACCAAGGGAAGATGAAACCTATGATTGGATCTTATTATTTGATTTTTTGGATTATATGATAAATACTTGTTCTTGTCCTCAATTATGTATGCTTATTTCTTACTTTAATATTTTCAGGATATTAATTCAAGTGTGATGTGCTTATTTCAGTGGAGCAAAAGTCCTTATTTAAGAGTAGATCTAGCATAATTGAGTGGAGTTACAAGCAGTCCTAGAAGTAGGACGACATAAATCTATCGAATTAGAGTCAAATCTAATAGGGGAATCCATAGATTGAGTAAATGTGACAATAGGGGTTTTAATTAGAAAGAGATTTCAATTAATCAACCTAGAGTCAGTTGTTCTTATTCTTAAAAGAGATATTAACATAATTTAGGGATTTATAAGGATCAAGGCAAGTGAATAAATTGTCTAATTCAGATTCAGAATAATAAGTGAAGTCTAGGTGGATTCTTTCTTGTGTAATGTCTTTCTCTTTGGTTATATTCTAGTATTTTCTCATTCTATTCTCTGTCGTGTTCTTATTAATAGTTTAGATAAATTTAGATTAAAAACATCCCCTTTAATTTAGAGGCTAAATAATAAAAAAATAGTAATTACTAGTACTTTTAGTCCTCATGGATACGATATTCCTGACTCACTATAGCTATACTACTATTCGATAGGTGCGCTTGCCTTTGTCGTGAGTTTAGTTAGTTTAGTGACTCACCAAACACCTCTTTTTGAGGTTATTCTAGAGTATAAATCTACAACAAAGAGTTAAAATGAGAAGGTAAATCATATGAGAAGGTTCAAACCCTAGGTTGAGTTTGAAAGATGCCTTTGAGAGCCTTTTTAAGAGAAAATAGTTGAAAGGGTAATGTAACAGGTGAATAGAGTGTTAAGTGGGATGATTTAGGATTTTTAAAGAGTAAGGGGGTTTAAAAACACGTGGGTCACATGGATATGACCCATTTTATTGTGACCCGGTATAGGTATTGTGATATCTAAGATTGAGTATCGCGATACCAAGAAAAATTTTGAAAATCCCCGTTTTCTAACTGTCAGCGCTATCATGATATCTTATGTAAGGTTTGACAATTCTTTTGTCTTCCTATTTCTATATCGAGTTTTTTTATATTTTTTTTGAAGTTCAGGAGCATTAGGGTAAATCCTGTGTCTAAAACAGATGATTTAAAAAAAAACCAAGAATTAAATTCATAAATGTGTAGTTAAAACACTAATTTTTGGACTTTCCATCATTCCACCAAATGAAATTTCCACGAATCCTGGGAAACATTAATCTTTTGTTTGTTCATTAATCGATTAATTGGAGCATTTTTCATCAGTGTCAAAATTTGATCTTTCCTTGCCTTAGGCTATTTCCCAATATTCCTTCCGAGCCCTTTTTCCTCTAACTCCATCTCACTCTTTTGCATTTCTGGAAGGGTATTTAAAGGTGGAATCACAAACTCAAATTTTATTGAGTTCCCTTTCCTCTACTGAACACATCCTAGTGGATACTTGTCTTTGATTGGTTCATGATGAGGGTTCTTTTCTATGATTTCTGAAAAGTGTGATGGCTCTTCCATATTTACCTCTACAAAGTCACAAATTTCCCCTGTTACGTACACATCTTCATTGGGTATTCCAGTTTCCACTTGGTGTTGGGAATTAACCCTCATGGTGTTGAGGGATTTCTTCTCCACATGAATAATATCTGGTTTAGCACCGTTATACACGGAGTTTTTCCATCTGGCTTGGTATTGTAAGAGTTCAAGTATTTGGTCCAACTGACTCTTAATAACTTTCATATTTTCCTGAAACTTAGACATTCTATCCTCAAAGGTTTCATTTGCATCGGGCATTTTGCAATCTTCATTTGGTTCTTCTAGATGTGTGTCCTCCTCTTGTTTGTTACTAGCCACTAGATACAACTAAGTATACCAATCACAGCAAGGGTCAAACCTCTGTTCTGTAAAAGGTCTGTAATCATCCCAGCTAAGTGTAGACTTTTCATTTTCTTCATACATCAATGTTCCCTCAAACCACCTACCATGGTCATCAAACATGACTTTAAATTGGTCATAAATCAAATGGGCTCAAGCTGTTTATCAAAAACAGAAAGAGGAAGGGTTATATCTAGAAATCCTACTTTGGCTACTTATCTTTACTTAAAAGTGTACACTAAATATTACTCAATCTTAAACAGTCTTCCCCAGCAATGGTGCCAACAACTTGATCGGCTGCACGCATGCGCATTAAAATAATGAATTTATGAAACTATTTTTAAAGCTCGGTTTTACTGTAAGCGTACAAGTCAGTTGTAATATTTATAGTGTTACAATGGACACCAGAGTATTTGAAGGATCGAACCCAAAAGAAGAGGCAATTGAGAAATAACTAACATACACAATAGAGTCTAAGCGGCTACTAATATGATTTTATAGTACAACAATTCATAAAAAAGATGAGTGTGTAAAAAATTAAATATACTACTCTAAAGACTGAATTGCAAGAAATATAAACCAAAGGGACTATCCAGCAAATAACTAACGGGGTTGGTTGACTTCAATGTGGTTTACTAAATCTCGAACTAGGGACATAAATCACATAAATTACCAAATGGCTCCATTTTATCTTCCGATCTCAATTTTACCTACTTAGACAAATTAGGTTCGATTTATCTTCCGATCTCACCGGTTAATTCGGGACTAATGAACGAGTGCGCGATAAGATTACCTTTCGGTCTCAATTTATCTCGATATTCCCTTAGGGGTGTCACTACCTAAGTTCTTACTCTATTCAAATTAGTCAAATTTGCTACGATTTAGCCCTTTGTCTAAAGATTTTAGTTTATCCCCATGTCCATCAACCAACCTCTTTAAAGGCTTAGTTACACATTCTTAAAGTAAGGAAAGTAAACATAAACATGGAAAATAAGGCAGCCATGAAAGTAAAGGTTGACAAAAATATAGAAGTTAATATTTTTATGCAAGAAAACTTAAATAGCATGAAACCAAAAGCATTTAACAGAGAAATCTAAAGCAAGAAACATAAAAGGAACAAGATTTGAAAGATTTAAAGTAAAATAAATTGAAATACATAAAATTGAAGTTTAAAGAGTCTTAAAAGCAAAGTACAGGGGTTAGAAATGTAAATAATTCTTAGCTATAGTGTTAACTAACTTAAGTAACATAAAGAACAACAAGAACAAGAAGTAAATGCAGAAAAATAAACTCTAATCTAAGATAGAAGAAGAGAAAAATAAAAACCATAGAAAAGTGTAGAGAAAACTAAACCTAAAACTAAGCTAATGTGTGTCTCCTTCTTCTTCAACAATTTTTGGTTGTTTTGAAGTGTGTTCTGATGACTTTTTGATGCCAAAAATGCCCCTACACGGGCCTTGTTTGATTGGTGGGCTAGATAAACAAGGGCTACCCTTTTTGTCTAAGTTTGTCCCCCTGACAAAGGCGATATCGCGATACCCAGAAGAGGATATTGCAATATCTAGGGCAGTATTAAAACTTGGGGTCTTTATTGGGATGTGGATATAGTGATACCAAATGGGATATCACTATACCACTAAAAAGACTCATTGGTCTTCTACACTATCGGAGATATTGCAATTCCAGGGGTTAGATATTACGATACCTTTGCCCTAGATGTCATTCTTATTCATTTTCAACCTCCGAATCATTCCTATAGTACTCAAACACACGTTAGACCTCCTAATGGCACTATTGGCCAATTTGGGTAAAAAATAAACAAAATTGAGACATTTTCACTTATTACCTGAAAATATGAAAATAAAGAAAAGCTATGCTAAAAACTCTATTTTGCTTAAGAAAAAGCTCCTCAAGGGCGTTGGAAAAGCCTAATTTTCCACGATTTGTGGAGATCAATAGCTACTAAGGCGGATTGCCTATTTAGAAATACATATACATACTTTCTTTCAATAAACATCTTTTGAGACTCATTCAATTTCATCACAATACTAACCAAACCAAGATAACTTCTGACTTATCAAATCCTTATCATAGAACTACCTATCAAATAGATCTCAAGACTTACCACAAAGGCGGATAACCATATTTTTTCCAAGTAGGCATCCCTAAATATGCCACGTAAGCATTTCATAATTTGCCACAAATGTAGTAAAAATTATACCACTAAGGCTTAGCAGATCACGCCACATAGGCAACACACAGAATCACGTGTTTACTGTCTTAGTGGACTTTCACAGAATGTGTCATGGGTTTCTCCCTCATGGACTTATACATATCTTCATGTTATGATCTTCCAGTCCGATCTATATATCATAAAAGGCATCACCATGAGTATTCTTATTATCATATTATGTCTTGGGTCTCAGCCATATGGACTTACATATCCTCATGTCGTGATCTATCAGTCCAATCTTTATCTCACTAGAGGCAACACCATGAGTGTATTCGTTGTCATATAATGTAATGGGTCTCTACCACATGAACTTGTGCATATCTTCATATTGTGATCTGCCAGTGGCTTACGCTTTAAAGATAATCGAGCTCATAGCCGGTATGTTGGGTACATGACTTGTGTATGGCATGACTTTACTAGCAACAGTGGAATTCATAGCTCAATTAAAGAGTTAATGATATCCTCTCATTAGCATTTTGTGCATTGATAAATATGGAACGTGGACACGGGTTGCTTGTTCTCGAACAAGCAATTTATCACAATAATTTGTTGACAGTGATTATATTAATCATTAAGAAGACATAATGCTGACAATGTGATAAAATATAATTGTATTGAGTGAATAGATTTAACTTAAGGAAATCAAGGATATCATAGGAGGGTAACACATACATGACGAGATCATTGGACAAAGCATTTGGATGAATTGTGTAACACCTCACACCCGTACCCTACGCTGGGACGTAATACGAGGCGTTACCTACGTGAACACATACATTCTTATGTTTCTGAATCATCAGGATCTGGTCAAATTTAAAACTTTGTCTAAACTTCTTCAATATGGCCTACAAGACTCCAAGCATTCATTTAAAAACCAATCGGAACCAATTTGGGTCTTTCAACGAACTCTGAAAAATAACACTAGACACAGAGGCACACGTCCGTGTGACCAATTCGACATGGTCGTGCTGTTGGCCTAAGTGGCTCACATTGCTTAAGCATATAGGGACACACCCGTGTCGGAATTAATTTCAATTTCGAACCTACAGGGGTTTTCACACAGCCTGGCACACGCCCGTGTCCTTGGCCCGTGTCCCTCACACGACCATGACACGCTCGTGTGCAAAAACTGGACATTTTGTTTCTGACGACAGCAATTCTTAAGGGTTACACAGCCAAGGCACACGTCCGTGTGCTAAGCCTTGTCCTTCACACGGCTGAGACACACGGCTATGTCCATGCCTGTGTATTTACTACCATGCATACTAACTTGCAAATTTTACTTGCAGGGGATACACGGCTGGATCGCATGCTCGTGGGGCATACCGTGTGTCACACATGGCCTAGACACACGCCCGTGTGTCTACATGTGTGGGCAAAAACAAGGCTAACTACCAAGCCTCTTTGTCACCCATAGTCACATAACCTACACAAAATCAATCAACACCAATACAAGAATGATCCACATAACTAAAACAACCACAATGGACAACACTTCTCATATGCAATATACACATCCATGAAAATAGCATCTTTTATGTATATATAACAAAATGAATATTAGCCCTCATTGAATGCTTTTGATAAACGCCAAATTATAAAAATCTATACCCCAAATACTTAGCATATTTATGGATGTTTATTACTAGATTTGTGGATTTTGGTACTCTTAATCCGATTATTTCATGTTTTGTACTCAGGAGAGCACCAAGAGTCAAAAGGAGCCAAAAACGAGCTAAAAAGGGGACAAAACAGACCAAATCGAGAAGATGACACGGCCTAAGCCTTGCCACACAGGCATCTCACACGCCCGTGGCCTTCGGGGGTGTCGACCAAAGTTTTCACGATTCACACGGCCTGGCCATTGAGCCCACACGGCCGTGTGCAATTCAATTGATCGAACACGGCCTGGTAATCATGTCACACGGCCGTGGCACACGGGCGTGTCCCTTTTTCAAAGAGTTGTATTTTACACGAAAAATGATACTTAGGGAGGAAGAAAGCCAATCCAAAGCCTATATAAACACCTTAAGTGTGACCTAGAAGGAGGCCGCTCTTTCCAGAACTTTTCTGGAATACAGAACCACACGCCAAGAATTACTTGAAGGAAGCCAGACGATCCATCTCAAAAGCCGGAGCTACTCCAAGACTGAAGATCTCTCTCAGAATTCCTTCATGGGTTTTAGAGTTTTCTTTATGTTTTGTTATTTTCATACTTTTAAGATGTACTCTTATTTTATTATGAACTAAACCCCTTAGATACCTAACGGGGATAAAACCTATGATGGATTTTGTTATTATTATCTGAACTGTATGATAAATACTTGATTTGTTCTTAATTATGTGTTCTTAATGCTTGAGTTAATATTCCGGGTATTAATTCATGATTTGATGTGCTTATGCAGAGGAGGAATAAACCCTGCCTAAGAGTAGAT
The DNA here is from genome assembly GCF_007990345.1 of Gossypium hirsutum. Taxonomy (NCBI): domain Eukaryota; kingdom Viridiplantae; phylum Streptophyta; class Magnoliopsida; order Malvales; family Malvaceae; genus Gossypium; species Gossypium hirsutum. The sequence continues at coordinate 79,080,325 of NC_053430.1, read as the reverse complement.
TTGGCATAATTAAGCGGAGTTGATCAAACGCCTAGAAAAAGGGTTACGAGATTTTGCCGGATTAGGGTGAAACCTGATATGGAAGTCCATAGAGTGATTTACTACTTCCCTAGAGGTTTTAATTAAGAAAGAAATTTTGATTAATTCAACTGAGGGTTAGACATTATTAGTCTCGAAAGGGATAATAATATAGGTTAGGGAGTCTCACGGATCAAGTCAAGTGAATAAATAGTCCGGTTCAGAGTCAGATAACAAGTGAAATCTAGGTGGATTCCTCCTTGGGTGTCGTCTTTATCAATTGCTTCTCTTCAAATATTTTTCCAAATTTTCTCTTTGCTTTAATTAAATTAGTTAATTAGTTTAGATAATTAGTGTAATAAACAAACCCTTTTATTTCTAGGTTAGATAATAAAAAGATAGTTATTACTAGTACTTTTGGTTCCCTTAGGTACGATATCCCAGTCTTGCCGTTACTATACTATTGTTCGATAGGTGCGCTTGCCTTTTCGTAGTGATAATAGTTAGTTTAGGTTTGATCTTCATTATAAATATTTATTACTTGTTACGAATCACGCGATTAGCTTTATATAAAATAAAGGGTTTTAGCCCAAGCCAACACATTTGGCCAATTCCCAATGACACAAAACATTTAAAGCCTAAGCCATATACATGCCATGCTCAAAACAAGTAATCTAACTATACCGAGTGCTTCGGTTGATAGTGTGATCCTTGGCTGCGACGTTCGTTGGTCCTCGAGCTATTTAAATGGAACTATAAGAAAATGGAAAGAAGAGGAAGTAAGCACAAGGCTTAGTAAGTTGTATGCAAATAAATATAACAACAATTTTACCATTCATCATCATGCTCATAATACAAGAGAATACATAAGCACAACTTAATCATCACTATCCATTACAAATCATATAGTATATTTTAAGCTCACTTCTCATACATACTAAATTGGTACCTGTACCACTCACAACAAGGTTATACTTCTCTCATTTACTTAAACTATAACTCTCACTGTTGAACCATTGGAAGCACTACTGGATAATCAATAAGCCTGAAACATGGGGTAGAATGTCGATGCCATGTCCCAAACATGGTCTTACACTGGCTCATATCTCAAGTCGTTGCCATGCCCCAGATATGGTCTTACATTGACTATTGTCATCGAGGCCGACGCCATGTCCTAGACATGGTCTTACACTAGCTCTCACATATTTGTGCCGATGCCATGTCCCAAACATGGTCTTACACTGACACATCTCATAGCCGATACATGTCCTAGACATGTCTTACACTGGCTTACGTCTCGAGGCCGATGCATGTCCCAGACATGTCTTACACTAGCTCTCGTCTCAATGCCGATGTCATGTCCCAGACATGGTGTTACACTGGCTCTCATAATGTGGCCGATGCATGTCCCAGACATGTCTTACACTAGCTCACAATAACCCATACGTCATGGCATAAATATCCGATTTATTCCCTATGGTTCAAACGAGAATTCTACTATCTCAATTATCATCATGCATTCTCATTTCCAAAATCAAGCATTTCATGTTATATCAATTTAGCACATATAATAATGATGTAGTTGTATTATCTACATACAATTTACCTCGGCTTACAAAATATGGCGACTCTCGGTCTAATCTACTCACTTGGCCTTCCCTTATTCTAGGTTCAGATTTTGAATTTCTTGATCTATAATAACAAAATTCACTCGTTTTATCAGTACATTAATCTAGACACCCGAAAAATCATAATTGGGCAAAATGACCATTTTACCCTTATGCTCGAAAATTGATTTTTATCGAATTTCTTCATATCCTAAGCCTAGCTAAACCCTTTTTGCTCTTATGGCAACCCAAAAATCTCCATTATTTCACACATTTATCACTTATTTCACAACTTATGCAAAATGGTCATTTTTAGTGTTTCCATAAGAAATCTCTTCACGAAAGTTGTTTATTTCACCACTATGATTCATTTTCTTACATAAAATATTAGAAATCAACATGAACATACTCATGGTAAAACCCTAGACTTTCAACCATTTTGCAAAATAGTCCCGTCATTTGAAAGCTCATGTTACAAGGGTTCTAAAAGTAAAAAAAATCATCAAGAAAAATCATCAAAATCACTTACTTGTGGAGAGACTAAATGGCTAAAAATTCAAGCTTCAAAAACCCCTCTAATGGCTGATATTTTCTGTCAAGAAGAATGAATGGAGGAAAAAGATGATGACTAGGCTTTTAGGGTATTATTTTATTGCATATTATGTTATCACATACCTAATACCTTGACCATTAGGCTTTATTTGTCACATGGCCGGCCAAGCTATAGTCTAAGGGTTTATTTGCCCTTTAAAGACCCCCAATTTAAGTTTCATGGCAGTTTAACTTCCTTAGCTATCAAAATTGGACTTTTGTACTTTATGCGCTCATAAACGCTAAGATTTCTTCACCAAATTTTTCATGCACTAATATAAATATATTATAATCTTAAAATAATAATAAAATACTTTTTCCAACCTTAGATTAGTGGTCTCGAAACCACTGTCCCGGCTAGGCCCAAAATCGGGCTGTTACAAATTACTTTCGTAATGAGTATACAATAAGGAGTTTTCAATCATGGTACTTTTTGTGTACTAATTCCATGATTAAGTAATTGCGAATTATTGGAATGATGATTTTGAACATAATTGCAATCACTAGAGCCTAATTGTATATGTCTAATTGGTCCCTTCACTAGCTCAACAAAAACTCGATCAGACTGCATTTGAATTAAAAAAAATTATATGACTTTAGGAATAATTTAATTGAGTCGATTTTTTCAATGTGGAAATAAATTAGGTGGTCGTAAGAATTATTCAACTAGAGAATCTGATTAAAGAATTTTCTTGCAAAATTAATTTGGAAAAATTAACTTTGTTCAAGTAAAATTAAATTAATCAAATCAATTAAAATTACTACGATATTTTTGAAAGTTATTTTTCAAGTTAGACAATTGACCCAATGAGTAATTGAACTTGAAAATTGGACCTGATATTGTAAATTGGGCTCGAGAGACCAAAACCGAGATCAAGACCCAAAAATTGGTCGAATCGAGCCTGATATGTGAAATTAGGTCGACAGTCCAACAGGTGGCTAGACCGGATCGGTCGGGTCATCATTGACCTGGACCGAACCGACTCGGGGTGTTGTAAGGGTGTTGCACCTGCATCACTAGACACAGTGGTACCGGTGGCTGTGACAGCGACATTCCGGTGGTTGGCGGCAGTTGGTCTTTTGTGGTTGAGCACTGGAAGAGTTACACTCCTACTTAGACTGTAACACCCCTAACCCAAAACCGTCACCGGAATAGGTTAAGAGGCATTACCGGACTTTTAACTCAAATCAGAACAATCATATATCCAAAAACATCTTATTTCAGTCAATATCATTCATTCACATTCAATATGTACTTAAATCAAACATACAAAACTTTAATCATGCATTTGGGACTAAATCAGTAACATATTAAAATTTTGGAAACTTAGACAAATTTCAACATTTCAAATATCACACGCCGGTGTGAACAGGTCGTGTGCCTCACAGAGCTAATAGACATGCCCGTGTCTTAGACCATGTGAAAACAGGGCATACATACTGACTTGTACCACACGGCCGAAGACACGCTCGTATGTCATGGCCATGGGAAAATTGGAGGGGTTACTGACTTGGGTCACATGACCGACCACAAACCCATGCGTCAGCCCATGTGCCACACATGGCCGGTAGACACGCCCGTGTGTCTAGGCTGTGCCAGTAGGGTATACTGACTTAATTCGAAAAGATACCCTAGGGACACACGGCAGTACAACATGACCGTGTGTCACATACGACTGAGACACACGCCCATGTCTGTAACGCCCCAAAAATCCCGAACTTTTTTTTCAGTTTTGATAAAAGTGTGCTTAATATTCCTAGTCAAGTGTTATTTATGTGATAATAGGCATTGGTTAAGTTTTGAGTTTGAACTTTGGGGTGAAGGAAATTATAGTTTAATAATTAAAAGAACCTTGATGGCAAGTAGTTTGGGTTTTTAAATAAATGAAGGAGGAATTGGACACAAGGAGCCTTGTGTTGAAGTGGCAAGTAGCGTCACATGTAGGGCTTAGAGGTGGCGTCACATGCATGGCAAGAAGGTTTGGGGTTCGAATCCCTCCTTGCTCAAAAGAAGGATTTATTTTTGCTCAATAAATGGCCAGTAGTGGTGTTGGATGTGAACTTTGAAGGGAGTGATCAGAGGAGAAATTTAAGGAAGGGATTAATGAGTTATCAGGGAGAAAAGTTAAGAGATGAGGGGTGTAGAGAAGTGGAGCCGACTTGGGAATTTGGGGATAGGTAAATTCGGCTATAGTTTATATAGGTGTCGATTTTGGGAATTCAAAGCTAATGTTGAATTCTTCCTTTCTTTTTACCGAAAACACTTTTCTCTTCAAATATCTAAAAGTCGAAATCCCTTATTCTTGCTCTTTTAGTTTGTGCCGAGTTCTTCCCTTCCTTTCTCATCAAACTCTTTTCCTTCTCACTCTTAGTTACTTTCTCTAGAGCCGAATATCTTTTGGCCAAAATCCTGTGGTGCCGCCACTCTTTTTCTTCAACGTTGGCCGACCGATTCTTGTGTAAGTGCTTTACTTTCTTTTAGTTGGTCTTCCTAGTATCGATTTATTCTCTCCCTCACTCTTTGTAAATCCATTTTGGTAGGGGATTAGTATCGAATCTCGGATTTTAGATCTCTGCCGAATTGCTCCTTAGGCGTTTTGGGTGAGTATTCCTCTTTTATTGGTTAAGGTTGACCGAATGATCATGGATGATTTAAGAGTGACTTAAGATGATTTGCGAGTCACTTGTGTTTAGTTCTTAATGATTAAGATTGATGCAGATTTAAGAAATACTCATGATTACTGATCAAGAAGGGTTGTTAAGGCTTGTCGTTCAAGGTAAGGCAAATGTGAGATTTTCGGTTTTTGGTGATCGTATTTGATAAGTGTGTGATTAATCATTGAGTGACATCATTTTTAGGTTTGTGGCTAAGGAGATCGCGACACGTTTTAGTACCAGGTGTGTACATACACTGTACACACACAGTAGACTGATAAATCTCGAAATGCTGAAAAGCTGGAAGTTTGGCTAAAATAGTCTTGCGAGTGCGCGAACACTCGTAAGGGGGAAAACCTATAGGTTATCAGAGGCCCCATGAGTGATTCCATGGACTTGGCCCACGCATTGGCCACCCAGGCCAGAATGGGCTAAATGGGCTGTAGGGCCTATAATAGGCAAAATTGGCAATTTGATACTATGTGATGAAAAATCATATGAATGCATGACTATGAATGTGATTGGGCCCAATGGGCCATATGAATGTGATTGGGCTCGATGGGTCATATGAATGAGATTGGGCCTAAAGGGGCCAAATTAATAAGTATGGATCTGTTAGTGTTTAGTAAGGGGTTGTGGACCCAGTTTTTGCTAACTACTCAATCAGGCATAAAACTTAAATAATTAATTAATTGCGACCGTGGACGAGTCATAAGGTTAAGGTGTGACAGTGGGTATGTGCATGTCTAGGATTGGATCTAAGGAGAGCTTGGTACTTAAGCGGTCTTGATGACTCACCTCCTCTTCTCTAGAATCCTACCTGGTGCATAGTGTCTGTTCACTTTAGCCAACAAGGACTTGTTAATGAGACAAGGTAAGTAATAAACCCATAATAAGGAGAAATTACCGAAAATGCCCCTAAGGGCAAAAATGACTAAAATACCCCTATGTGTGGAATGTAAGATTTATGGATGTTACATGTATACTTGCTGCATTTATATGATATTTTGTTTAGGTTGCATATGGGTTGGAAATTATGGAACGGAAGAGGTATATGAGGATCGCATGGTTGCTTGACGACCGTGGATCCACTGATGGCTATTAAGCCTCATATTTGATTAGCAGCTTGCTGCAATGAAGGTAGTACCGTAACTGGGCTGCCATTGGAGTGTACCGGATGGGTGTGTCGATATTTATATCCCCACATAGTGTGTATCGGGGGATGGAGATGGTGTGTAGCGGTTAGATGGGTGGGATCCGTGCATATTTGATTGCTTTACATCTGTTCTGATATTGAATTGGGCTCAAGCCCAAAAAGACTTGCTATTCATGCTTTTCTATTTGCCGAGGGTTGTACACACTGAGTTTTTGAAAACTCACCCCCTCTTTTATTTTTCTCAGGTGATCCTCAGTAGGTGGTTCGACGGTTGGAGGGACTCCGAGGTGGCCAGCTAGCAAGACGACTTGGACTTGTTTTCTTAAGCCTATAATTTCTAGTATTTAAAGTTATTTCAGTCCAAAATGTAATAAGGCCTTTCCTCTGGTTATTATTCAAATTAGGATTATATTTATTATTATGCTTTATATTGCTAGAAGTAGAACATGGTTTTCTTAAAACCATAACTGTTGTTAAATACTACATTTCCGCAACTCAATTTTTAAATGACAAGTTTTCATAGATCATTGGTTTTAAATAAAGCTTCCGCAATTGAAAAGAGATTTTACAAAGTAATTATTATCATTCAAGAAGGAGTAGTTTTTTTAATACACCTCGCTTTGAAAGCAACAAATACAAGCTGGGATTTTACTCTAGGTTTTTATTTTAAAGAAGGGTTTTCAATGAAAACAAGACTTTTGATAAAACACTTCAATGTGACACGCTGGATCTGGCCATAACGTCCGGGCTGGGTTTAGGGTGTTACAATGTCCCTGCCCGTGTGGACAAAAATAGGCTATTTGTAAAGCCATTTTGCCACCCTATAAACAGAAGCATTCATGAGCATAGATAACCACATTTTTACAACTCAATAGGCAGTCAAGATAACTATTTCAATACACATTATTTGCCATGCCTAAGTACCTATTTAACATCATGCATAATCCATTAATTTAACAACTACATATCAAAACTTCACTTGCAAAATTTCATTCCATCATTACCTTGCCAAAACATACTATAATTGAACACTTATACACAACCAAATATGATACCAAAATAAGTCAAATCACATGGCTTAACTCATATACAAAATATATCAAAACCATGATATCAAGTAACTTAGTTACCATATTTTAAACTAACCTATACATGCCATATTTATGAATATTCACAAGTTCAAAAGCACCAATCAAAAATTGGATACTGTGATGTGCAACTCTGACTTGTCCGAAACGAGCGAGCTAACGAGCCTCTATAAAACATAGAAAAAGAAACAGAGTAAGTTTTATAGCTTAGTAAGCCCGTATAATTCAGAATTAAACTTACCATTTAAACCAAATCAATACAAGTAACTAAGGTAAACTCCATACAATTTCCAAATGCTTATCACAAGTACTCATCCATAGGTTAGACATATTAATACATGAAATCATCCACTATCACAATTCAATACTCAATATAACTAGCATTCATCATTTCATTCTTAATCATATAATCAATAATCCATTCAATAACATTACTCACCTGTAATAATAGAATTTATTCCCATTGAACATATTAGAAATTCAAAGGATACTCGGGTGAATAACATCAGTAATCTGTCAATTCATTATCATTTATGCTCTTTCGAGCCATAATTGGTAAGCTCTTCTTGAGCTGATGAACAGTAAGCACTATTGAGCTAAATCGGTAAACTCTATCGAGTTGAACAGTAAACTCCAATGAGCTGAAACAGTAAGCTCTTATGAGCTGATATATCGATAAGCTCATATGAGCTGTGGTGAGTCCGCAACAAATGCAAGAGCTTGACGAAATCGGTAACCCTAGTGACATGTCACTCGTATCCTATGAATTCATATAGTTCAAACGGGGCTCAGTAACAATATAAAATATATATCAATAAGGAATTTTTTTTTTCAAATATATCAATTACTCAATCACAAATATTTATTTCAAATATTTTCAAATATATAGAAGTTCGATTCTAAATAAAAACTATCGACTATTCGTCCATTTTTCGTTTTCCACGATCTAGTTTCGGTATTTGCTTATCTTGATCAATATAATATCAAATTAACTTATTCAAACTTTCATTCAATTCAATTTAGCCTAAAACATTTATTTTGGATAATTTACAATTTTACCCCTAGACTTTTGATTACTTTGCAATTTACTCCTTAACACATGAAAATGCAAAATTGCACAATTAGACCATAACCCATGGTAGCCGAATTTCCTATATACTACTAGAAGCTCATATCTTTCAGTATTTCACACTTTTAACCATGAATTTTACACATTTCTCAATTTAGTCCCTTTTTGACATTTTTGTCAAAAATAACTTTACAAAACTTGTATATCTATCATTAAACCTTCATAATCTATCATTAAACATTTAAACACTCAAGCATTAAACAATGGAATCATTCAAAATATATAACAGTTTCAAAAACGAAGGTACGGGCTAGCTAGATTAAGCTACAACGAGCTTAAAAATGTAGAAATCATTAAAAACCGAGTCAAAACCGTACCTTAATCAAGAATTCAAGCTTGGCCGAATGGAAAACCTAACTATGGCTATTTTATTCTCTTTAATTTCGGCCAAGATGATGAATGAAACTATAATTTTGTTTTGTTTTACTTTAATTTAACATAATTTACTAAATTACAAAACTAACCTTAAATAAAACATATAAAATCATTTAAACAATGTCTAAATATGTCCACTCATTCTAATAATGGTATAATTACCATGCAAGGCTCATTCAATTCATTTCTATAGTTATTTGATTCCTTTAACTTAGAGAACTCATATTTTATGCCTTACGCGATTTAGTACTTTTTACCGAATTAAACATTTAAACGATAAAATTTCTTTACGAAATTTTCACAAAAACATTTTATCATACTGTAAGCCTCAAAAAAAATTAAATATTTTGACTTCAAATTGTGGTCCTGAAACCACTGTTCCAATTTGACCCAAAAATAGGCTGTTACATGGACTCTACCAAAGAATTTGATTTTAGATTAACTATTCCAAAAATAGTATTATTTTAATAGTTTAATATTAAATTGAATTTAGTACTTATCTTAATAGTATTTTATTAATTTAATATTAAAATATTTATATTAATATTAAATTTAATTCAATGTTTATCTATAAGATAAAATTCTATTATTTTAATAAGATTTAATATTAAATTTAATCTAATATTTATCTTGATAAATATTATATTAATTTAATATTAAATTAATTAAGTTTAATCATAGTTGAACTCTCTGAACTCTCCCTTTATAAAGAAAGTCTTAGGTCATTATTTACACACGCTTGAATTCAAGAGGAAGTTGTAGAGAGAAAATTCTCTAAAGAGATTATTCTAGAAAATTTCTAGAGATATTTTTACAACTTAACTCAAAAGTTCAGAGAAATTGTAAAATTACCCCACTAGTAATTTTTGTGAATTTTTTTTATTCGAAGCGAGCCCACACTCGGCAGACATGAGCTTGACGATAGCGGAGAAGAATACTTGATCGAAGCGCTCATCCTAGACAAATCGAAAAGGTACAATTTTGATTAATTGTTTATTACTTTAGATATCACAACCAAGATCTTGTTTTGAAAAAATTTTTGAACTCTAATTTTTCCCTAAATTTATTTTCCACTATGTTTTCCAAACCCGTTTTTCCAACAATATCAACATACATATCTCTAATTGAATAGTTCACATGCAGGAGCCAAGATAAAGAGTCACATGATACTTACCTAGACTGCAGCTTGGAGTTCCAAACCCGAACATCCCTCTTGAAGCAGCAGTAGCAACTGCTTAAAGAACATGGAACCATCATTAAAACCCATTTACAGACAAATTTCTAACATCTCAATTACAGACAACCCCCATGCAGGGCTTCTTATTCATAACTTACTGTTCATATGTTCTTAATATCCTTATTCTTTCAAAAACTTAACATGCAGAGCTATCAGACTTACTAGGAGGTGGAACATCCACCGATTAATGCAAAAACCTTAGCTTCTAGCTTTATAAAGGAGAAGAAAACATATAAGTTTAAGAAGAAAACCAGAGTAATATTGAAGGAAAAAAAATCCCCCAGAAAAACTCGTCTCACCATATATATACACCTAGTTCCCCTTAGTGTAACTTGACAAGTGTCGATTGTATCCAAAATTTGTCCTAATAATTGACTGCAAAATCTGAGAGAAATATAAATGTGAATCTTATACAAATACTATTTGACCAATCAATTCAGTTGGCTCCTAACCAGATCACGTTACAACACCCAATTAACACATTGCTCAAGCAAACCGGGTGTACTATACTTTTGGCGGTAACTCTCACTAGGCTTACTCTTCCCTTGTCATATTATGTTCTTAAATAGCAGAATAACCTGAGATAAAATCTTTAATTACTTCCACAACAGATACTTTACGCTAAACTTTAATCTACCAAAAGACAGCTAATAGGCGAACTAAATTATGCCAAGCATATAACTTCACATGTACACATCTTCTAATTGAATCCTCTAGATTTGGGGTGTGACAGAAAGTGTGTCTCGGGTCTCCATCTTTCCACCAACGCGCTGATGAGTGTAGGATCGAGTTTGCAGCCCCAGAGCATATGAGTCACATGCAAGAATCCCATGTCTAGCAAATAATCACGAATTTCATTGTCTAGACTCTTTGACAAATTATGTATGAACCTTGCAAAACACGATTATCCACCTATTTATATCAACGAAATAAAATAATATAAAAATAAAAAAATTAATTTAACTTAATTGAAAAAAAAATTAAATTTTTTCCTTACCATTATAGCTTAAGCAATGAAAATGTGCTTGTTGCCAAACGAATCAGAGAGCTTGCCATTTGTAAAATTTTAATCGAAATGAATATACGAAATAATTAAATAAAACTATAGTATTTTTAAGCAAAGTGTATAGAAAAAAATTGATCAAAAATTGAGAGAATTGAGAGTTTAGAGAGAATAGAGAAAGTTGGATTTTAGCAAAAAGAATAAAAATTGAGATGGTATTTATAGGGAAAAAAATATTACCATTGGCCCTTTTAAATAATTTTACCGTTGCTAACGTTTAGAAAGCCGTTGGGCGAAAATGACTATTGGAGGAAAGCGCATCCAGCTGGTCGCGTTTTCTACACAAGTGACAAGAGCACGTCTTGCTTTCAATCACTCTCTCCAAAATCGACCTATTTCCTTTAAAAAAAATTTAAAAAGAGCCTAAAAGGCCAATTAAAAAAAACGACACATATGGCTTATTTAGCCATTCCCAGAAAGAAAGTTCATATATTTCAATGTGTTATTTAAATATATAAAAAAAACTCATGTTATTTTTCATCAATTCAAAAAATAAAAATTAGACTAAGGCATTACTAATAAAAATTATTTTTTTCATATTTTAAAAATTATCTTTTATTTTTAAAAATATATTTTTTATTTCTCAAGATATCTATCAAAGCGAGTCTAATAACTAATCCTCCGCATTCTGTAAACCCATTAAGAGGATAGATGCTGATCACAAATTTTAAAATTGCTCTATACCTAAGACGAGGATCGAACCCTCAACCACTGGTTAAAAAATAATACATTTGATAAAAAAATATTATTAATAATAAAAATATAAAAAACTCTTGTTGATTTTTTTTCTTTTTTTCTTTTTATCTAAGAGAGAGCTGACTTCTTTTCTCGCCATTTATGTTTTTCTTGCCATTTATGTTATACAAGTAGGACTTTGGTTGTTTTTTTTAAAATATTGAATTCATTAGTGCTCTTTTAAATGCACCTCAATGATTGTTAATATTTGTCCGTATTATCAATTTTTAGTTAATTCAATCAGTTCAATTTATCGATTCAACCAATTTTTAGTTAATTCAATTAATTCATATAATTTTTTTATCTAATCCATTTAAAATCACTTTCAAGATCAATTCTCTGATAGATTCTCAATTCAGCCGGTTTCAATTCAACTGATGATTCCGGTATAACACTGATTTAAACACAGTTAGCTAACATTCATGATTGCTTCCGCCGCAAACTCTGGCCTCTGATAATGGGAGTGGGCCACACAACATTATTATTGCTTCAATTCGTAAATGACTTGGTTTTCTCAACCTCATCACTACCACCATACATATACTATTGCCAGGAAAGGCAAGAGGGGCATCCACATAATTGTGTTGGTCATGGGTTTTAAACTTTCATGGTTATCAAGAAGGGCAGAAGCACAAAAAATTGGATATGCAAAATACTAATAGATACCCAAACCAAAATTTCAGGAAGCAATCATATACCCAAACCAAAATTTCAGGAAGCAATCATAAAAAAACTACTTATATTTGTTTACTTTTCAACTTGGCACCAAATGCTAGAAATGCTCCCGCTAAGCAATATGCATTGAAAAACTTCTGAGTTTTCAATATCAATGGCAGAAACTGCGTAAATACTTTTTCATTTAGCATTGAGGCTGAGACTGCTGTCTTTTACACAAGAATTTAATAATCTAAGATTTTTCACTTAATCCAATCTCGTTTCCTTGATACATGCACAAAAATTATGACATTTACGACCAAAATCCGATAACTTATGCAACATTACAAATGCAGAAGTGGAAAGCATGTAAATTACCTCCTCAATTGGATTCGAGAATATAAGGAATAGATATGCATATCCTTTTTTATTTCACTTGTCCTTTGCTTTTGAACTCCTCACCAAACTAAGCCCTTTTTTCTCCTAAATCTGTCAACACGGTCCGTGCTCATTCGAGACTTCTCAGGCTTGTTTGACTTCTTTGACTTCTCAAGTCGGCTATCTAAACTGTTTCTTGAAACTTCTGGAAGGTCAGCACCCAATTCGAATGTATCCGAAGTTCCACCCTCCGATGGTTTGTTGCTCCATTTGTCAGAGTTGACCACTACTTTTTCAGAACCATTAGCAGCAGCTGCTTTTGATTTGTTTAAGGATAGTACAAACTTCTTCAGATGTCTAATGAATTCTGGGTAGATCTCAAGATTGCAATGTCCTCCTCCATTAACCCACAACGGATCGTACTTATTCTTGCAAAGCTCCCAAAGCTGTTTTCCATGAGAATGATGAACAACTTCATCCGCTGTCCCCTGCCAAGACAAAAAATTGAGCTTCATCACCACTTTTAAAATAAAAATTCAAAATAGACGTGTATAACAGTTACTCCTAAATATCAATATATTTAGGTAGCATGAGCAAGTGAACAAATGTCTTCACTTGTCAGAGTTAACAATTCAATGGACTTGGCAACCTCTGTATGCATGTTGCGTTCCATGTTTATTTCCCGAGTCAGCCATGTAGATACACAGCAAAAATTACCAAATGTGTCAAATCTTAAAAGTTAATACAATATATATATAGAATTGTTGTGTTAATTGTGGTTTAAATATGCACAATTTCAAAGTGCCACACCGCTTACCCCAAACCTGACCATGGAGATAAAAACAAGAACAAAGACAAACTACTCTTTGTTCAAAGACCCAAAAATTGTCATATGTATTTCTCTCTCTATGTTCAAAAAGAAAAATATATATACCTACTCTCAATAAAATCTTAAATTCTCGAAACCTACCCAACATATGGCACAATGCAAAGTACTAAATATTGATTAATTCATTGGTACCTAAAAACAGAAATGTATTACTAGTGGATAATACTGTCATCTTTATTTAATTTCACATGAGAACCTCAATAATCTAGTCATCACAGACAAAACAATAAATCAAATCTAGACTGATTGAGCTAAAATGCATAAGAAGGTTTAACTATTCATTTAGAACAAGTATCTTTTCGACAATCTGTGACCTGTGATATTTTTGTCAAATTTGAGTCTCTTCAAATCAATCTTTAAAGATTTTCTTTCATTGATTATCTGGGTAAACTTTTTATGATGGTATTTGTTCACATTTTGGAACTTCACATCACAGCACATCACATGGGTGCATAATAATGGCAAATCACCTACTGACCACAACAAACATATGATATAATATTAATGTTAACATTGCAAATCAAGAGAGAGAGAGATGACGACAATGATGATGAAACAAGATGGGGAGGATAAATGCCAAAACTAAGAACAATACTTACATGAATTACCAAGACTTGGCAGTTTACTGCTCCAATTTTGTCAATATTCTGAAAGGATGGGGGGAAAACCTGGTAATGAAGGTACACATACAAGATAAAACAAGAAACTAGAAATAGGATGAATAGGACAGACTTACCTTATAAATGTCAAACCAGTAGGTCCTTTTGACAGGGTACAATACTCTCATGCCAGACAAAATTGGGCTATGTAGAACCACACCTCTCAAGTTTGGCAAACGAGAAGCAAGATCAACAGTAGGTCCACTACCAACTGACTGACCATATAATATCAAATCTTCATCTTTAACTCCATACCGTTCCTTAAGGCATGTATATGCTGCATCTATGTCTGCATATGTATTACACTCAGTTGGCTGTTTCAAAAAAAGAAAGTGAAAATTAGAATACAGATCTCCATCTAAGAGCAAAATATTCATATATTAAAGACAAGAAATCAAAGTAACATGTCTGCATTGAATATTTATGGATTCTGTAACACGCTGAACACGGGAAATAAATGAGAAACCCCACAAATTTAAAGAAATTAGTGCATAAATTATCGAAATGATTGTAAAGATTAAAATGTTGAAAACATATGGACCAACATTGACCAATACAACCGATATTATACAAAATAAAACAAGCTGCCTTATAGGTTTACTCTGAGATTTTTAAGAGCTCAAATCTTGCAAATTAAATGAACACTGTATTAATCTACTTCATTAGAAGAAAAAGTGAAAGAATGAGTTGGATTGGCCCAAGATAACGTGCAACTATTTAACGTGAATCAGGGCAATTTTTGCTCCCAACATTAGCAACTAAGAAAAGAGAAACCAGGTACCTTTCCAGTTGATTGTCCATAGCCACAGTAATCATACCTAGAAAAGAAAAAAAGTGTGATCAGTTTAGAAAAATAAACAAATAGAAGAAAAGACTAGACTAAAAAGCAGACCTCGCAAGAGAATGGATGATAAATATTCTACTTTCAGGAATTTTAATTATATATACACTCATAGGATGAATCACTCAAGTATTGTCAAGAAGAACTTTAAGGGACAAGGAATTCTAAAATTATTGTTATTATTATTTTGGACAAGACTTTAACAAAAAGCTTTAAATGCTTAAGAATGACAGAATGCAGTTCATTAGTCTTTGGCAGATTGAGAATCCGATAAATGTTTCTTCATTTGTATGAATGGAAGCTCAATCTTGAATAACTCGAAAAACTTTCAGAAGAGCTATATATACAAGGATTGAAGACTATGAAGTTCACATTCTCCCACAAAAGTCTCCACGGACTCACATTATTTTGGGGTTCAGTAGGTAATAGGTCAGTGCCTAATTCTGAGGCAAACTTTTCTAATTCTCTTAGAGAAGTCCTGTCTGCAAGGAAGCAACAAGCTGTCTTTTTCTTCCCTTTCCTATCATTTATTGAAGTTTTTATATACTTATGCATGCAAGCACCTTCATTAGGGTACTAAAGTAGTACACTTATCAACAGAAAAACATTTTGTATCAATTAATCAAATTCAAACCAGACTGCCTGCATATAGAATGCAACCTCAACCTATGTTGCTTTGACTCTTCGTTTTTCTTGAAATACTCATGTCTAACACTAGCATCCAGCATGAATGCGTAGATATGTCCCTCCAAGAATCCTCCAAATACATGGGAAAACTTGAAAAAATTGATACATACTGTGTTTGACTTGTACTTGTATCCGACACACACCTGAGTCTCATAGACCTTAACAGTTTTACATCAAGCAAATCCAGTAATGGCAAAGTAGACGCAGACCAGAGATGGTCATTTCCAAGAGGCCGCCAAGCTTGATATTTACTAGTACTAGTTTCTAATGTCACATGAGTTGCATGTGTTTTTTATGCATTTAATTTTTAATTAGTTTTTAAAAATATTGTAATTTTTAATTAATATAATTAGTGTAAAATAATATTCCTTATTCGAATTGTTAAATATAATTAAAATACATTAAATTATTTAACAATTCAAATGTTATAATAATAAATTTCAATTCATAACTAAAGCATTTCTAACATATCCAATATACAATATATAGTATAATTTTACTTCATATAATTAATGCAAAGCAACATTATTCAAACTAATAACTAATTAACATATACTAATTATTTTGATAATTCAAATATAGTGCTAATAAAAAATTCTAATCATTATTAGAACATTTGAAAAATTATAAAATTTTATATATTCTACATTAAACTCTTCACTATTCAATTTTTATTTTTTTTCCTAACAATTAATAAATGGACCATAATAATATTTAGATAATATACAATTAATATAAATATAATACAATATATTATACAAATATATTATTTATAAAATTTTATATATGAAATATAAAGTTAGTTATTATATAAATAATTAAATTTACTATTTACAACAATTTTTTCTTTGTACTTTTTTTGTTAATGGAAACATAATAATTTTACAGCTAGCTATCACCGTAAAGTCTGCCCAAATAGTAGTTGAACAACTACTCTGACCAATCAACTACATGCATAGCATGGTGCGGACATGATTAATCGGATCCTATCATTTGGACTTAAAAGGAGAATATTTCCTTCTACTTCATTTCACTTTATCTTGTTATGTGTCATCACTAAATTTTGTAGCATATCTTTCGATCCTGTACATGCATATCCCCACATAATGCTCCATATAAACCTGCTCACGTTCATCCTCTGTTTGTTATGTACTCATACTGCAGTCCAAGTTACCCAATATTGTTTCCAAGTAAACAGAGATAAGCAACAATTATGAGATACTATCTAATGATAATAAACACGGCATTATGGGTCTGGAAGTGGTAATGGCACAAGAAAGGAACAACAAAAGCAGGATAATTTACAAACGTAGAATTAAATGAAAAATAAGGCAAGATAAACCTTTTTCTGAAAACTGAAACTCAAGACTTCATCCTTCCAAAAGTACCAAGACAAAAACTAAAAATTCAGTAATAGGATACAGTAAATATAAAGCTTCCCTAACGATTTAAAAAGTGTAAGACAAAAACTAAAAATCCAAATTTGAGAAATATCTCCAGTTAGGCATAGTTCCTATGGAGGAACGGAATGCTATTAACATGATGTAGCCTATACTCTACGGAAATAAAACATCCAATAAGAAAACTACACAATTACATGATTAAGATATCACCTTCTAACATTCTAATCATACTTTAACACATTATTCACTGCTTTCTGACAACTATGTTGCTCCAACTCTTTGTTCTTCTTAAATTACTTACATTTGTCACCTGCATCCTACACGGGTATACGGCTATGGCCCTCCAAAGATCCTCCGAATACATGAGAAAACTTAAAAAAATCAAGCATACCCATGGCATACACATATCCATATTTGACACTCAAACTTGTATCTAAGTAACATAGCATGTTAATGCCCTTAGGCATTAAAAGCTTCAAAGCATTGTTTGCAAGAAAAAGTATAATTATCATATCTAGCACCTCAACAAGAAGCAACCACTACAAATATGACCTAGCCAGAAACCATCTTCTACCACATTGCCTTAAGTAGGTGCGCTTGATCAGTTAAAAGCACAAAGTCCAACAGCATTTTGAATTAGCTGTCTACAGCATTCATGCGTAGATAACATTAAAACATTGCCATCACAATGCAGCAGCTATTGTAAAGAAATGATAAATAAAAACAAAACTCTGAACACCTAGGTAGCTTAAACAACAATGCCTTCGCCAATAATTCTTTCCAAGTCTTATTAAAGCCAAAGTGCAAAACCACTACCACTAGTCTTACAATGTAACAAATATCAAAATCAGCATAATTCTCAACAGGTTGGGTTCCAGTCCACTACTTTCAATGCACTCTTCATTACCATTCAGATGTATTTGATCCACTCAGTAATTGTGAAGTCAAATTTGTGAATGTGACTAACCATGTATTGAAAAGTAATGAATGAGAATCGGATCCAACTCTCACTTACTGCCAGCCTAAAATCTCTCCTTTCCCTAACATTTAGCACCTCGTAATCAGACAGGTGAACCTAGAAAGTTCAGTTTTACAAGTAATATAGTAAATAAAACAGTTAAAAGTGCTTTACACTAAAAAGAAGGAAACAAAAAATCACCAAAATTATCCCAACACTCATAAGACCTCAAAATCCCAAGAAAATCACACAAAATCAAACAAATAAAAAGCCACAACCAACCATTTTCACTAAGCTAAATCAACTTCAGTTTAAGCAAAATAGTTAAAACCTAAGACTAACAAAAAAAAATCATGTTTCACATGGGAAAAAAATTCTATTAAGTAATCAGAATGTCTATATGCGTATAAAAGAAAAAAGAAAGAAATTACCCCATAATATTAACTCGAAGGCGATTACACAACTCGACGAAAAGCTCAAACATTTGTCCCAAATCAGCGGCATTTCCATGAGAGTACAAGAGAGTAGCGGAAGCCTTGGGGTGCTTTATATGGACAGACACAATGTCGTTACCACGGCGGGTGCGTAGCTTCAAGACGTCGACGTCATCCCTCCTCGGCACCTCAGGTATATACAGCCGACCGCCACATGCGTCGTCCTCTACTACTGTGTAGGAGGGGGGATTTGGCGGGAAAAAAGCGAATTTCGAGGCGATAGACGACGTGACTCCACCCATCTTCTTCTTAGCATAAGCTGATGTTCCTCTTTCATTAAAATTACCAAAACTAAGACAACTCAGTCGCTTCGAAACCTCAGCTAATATCCACCATCGGATCTTCTTTTTCAGATCTTTCTTTTAAAAAGGAAAGAGGTGGTGCGTGGAATGAGAGCAGCCGTCGTAACAAAACGAAATTGTTACTAGGGGCTTCTCATCTTGTGCTTTTTGACGTTTCGATTCCAACGTTTGGAACTCATCTCGTTTGTGTATTAAGAGAAAAGGGCAAAAAAGGGCGCGTGAGCGCGTTGGTATAGGAAGGGTCGCCTGACGGCGACTTAGACACATGACATGCATCTCTTTTGCTTTCTATGTTACAGCTTGCCTTTGGATTGTTGGCAAATACTTTTATTCAAAATGGATCAAGTTTTTAGTTTACATTTATTTATTTATATTATTTATATTTTATCTATAAATTATATTAATTTCTTGATTCAATTAGTGTGACAAGTCAATTTAATTTAACTTAATTGAAAAATTATTAAAATATTATTAATTTTACAAAATTAAAAATTTCAATAAGAGGGTTTTTCGTGTTTTAATAAAATAATGTTGTACTATTATTGGATTTGATGCATAAATTTTAAATTTTTAACTTAATTATTTCATACAATATAAAAAAAATCTAACTATTTCAATCAAAGCCTCACTTATTTAATATAAAATTTTTATAAATATATTTTTAACATAAATTTTTTTCCTTTACATAAAATTTTTTTTCTACCTACAATGTAGATATGTCAAAAAACTAATTATATATGAAGATTGTGACAAGTTTAACATCATGAGTTGAAAATACCAACTCAATTAAGCAGCTTATAAAAAAAAAACAAATCAAAATATTTACAATAAACAATTTTTAAGGTTTGTGTTGAAATAAAAACTAAACATAATATTAATCATCCTGTAATTTTTTTTTCATTTTGCTTGTTAGAGAAATCTTACACTTAAAAAAAATTATTTTATTTTTATCAAAATATAATTTCTTTTATTTTAATTTTTCTTTTAAAATTTATTATTAGAAAATTGATTAACACTTAATTTGACATAAAATCATGCAAATCAACATGTTATAAAGATTAGGCAAAACATATCACAAAATTGCATTTCATGCAAAAACGATAATCTATCGAGAATAACTCAAATCAACATTGCATAAGTGAATCCGATACCATTATTAGATCATCGAAGCACTATCGGCACTACGAAAAAAAAAATATTCAACAAACCCTCACCACAAATCCATGTTCAATGAACAAAATCGAGTTAAAAAGAAGGTTGAAATTATACATTAACCTACTTGAGTAAAGAAAATTCGAGGTGGGGCAAGAAGCTTTTTATGCAAAAATCAAACCACAGCTCGAATGGGTTCCCTCTTATCTCTACCATATTCACCCAACAAGCATAATTAGAATTTTTCTCTAAACCTTTCATAAAGTATTTTTAAATTCTTACTGTTAGACTTTGAAATTCAAGTGAAGAAAAAAAAGGGGTATCACTTGTATTTTTATTCAAAAAGTTTTTTAATAGCTAAAATAACATAGAGGGATTTTAGGAATTTAATTAAAAAACATGATACCTTTTACAAAATGAGTAAATTTTTTTAATCCTAAAATTATTCATTCATCGAAATTTACCAAATAACCATTTAATAAAATTGCTCTGTGATAGTATTATGGTGTAGTACAACCCTTTGTTCGTGATATTCGGATTAAACACAAGTCATGAAACTGCTACACTTATATAATCCAATCTTTTATTTCTTGAATCACGAATAGACAAAGATAAACAAATGAGTCTAATATCTCATATTAATATCAACTTATTTGATCACATTAATGCGTTTCTAGTCTCACTCAATTAGGGGTCCAATACAATTAGTCATTGCAATTATTTTAATTTTACAATTAAATTTATTTGGGTCCAATACAATTAGTCATTGCAGTTATATTTTAATTCTACAATTAAATTTATTTGCACATAGAATATGTAATAAAGTCATCATAATTTTATTAAAATTATAAAAAAAATTGTGTGAATTATTTAACTGGATTAATTAATATTAAAATAGTTATTTATGAATAGAAAAAACTTAGTATTTGAGTTAGATAATTATATAATTAAACTTGATACAAGATTGACCCAAATAGCCCACATGGGACTTGTTTCCATAGTACAACTCCTTGGTGCCGTCGTCCATAGGTAAGCTTGAAGCCAGAAATTTTATTTGGGGCCAAGATAAAATTATAAAATTTTGGAGGGGTCAAGTTTAAAAATTTTGTGTTAAAATATTTAAATTACATTATTTTTTTGGAGAGGCTAAAAATATAAAAGTTTCATATATTCAAGGGTTAAAAAGACTTAATTTGAATGATTTATATTTTAAAAGAGGTTAGATAAAAAAAATTTCCATTTAACCAAGGTTGTCCAATGCCCTGTCTTCACCATCGGCCATAGGGAGTAGTACAAGGATCACTCTTTTCATTATTAACTAATTATTTTATGTTTCTTCCAATTTAAGTATGGCTTTTGTAATTTTTTTCTAGGGTTAAAAGTGTAAATTTGTTATAATATAATAGGTGAATATTGAAATTTGACATTATACTTATATTTGCTATTATATTTTAAAATTACGAGTAAATTTATCATTCAATCTTTATGTGATTAAATTTTACTACTAAACTTTGAATTCTATTAAATTTTACCATCAACTTTTATTTTTTAAACTAAATTTTACACTCAATATTAATTTTGATGATTTGAGAATAAATTTAATGACAAAAATCCTTTCAAATATTTTATTTTAATAGTTAACGATAATTTGACTTAAAAATATTAAAGTTAATAAATTAAGTTAGAAATTCTATTAAATGAAAAAAATGCATATACATAAAAAGAAAAAAGTTTAAGTTAATTTTTTTATAAAATAACCATTTTTACTTAATTTTAATATTATATTAATTAACTACCTAAGAAAATATGTCATAGCTAAAGGTTACAAAAAAAAAGTCTACTACTCTAGCATGTCTCGGTCTACTTCTCTAGCACGTTTCGTTTTTAGGGTTTTTATTTTTATTATTTCTTCATCTTCTTTTTTGATCTGTTTCTGCGACAGTAGTGATTGGGGAGCTTTTAGTCTCTTTTGATTGATTTTGGACTGTATGGAAAATGATTTGGCGAATCTTTCTTTGGATGATGAGGAGGAGATCTTACAGATCCAAAGTGAGGTTGAGCCTGTAAAGGAGATATATGATTTTTGCTTGGTGGGGTGCTTTCTAACTGTGAGTGTGATTCACTTCCCTGTAATGAGAAGCACTATGGCTAATCTCTGGCTCCCAGTGAGAGGGGTCCAAATTACAAATCTGGGAGAAAAACGTTTTTTTTATTTCACTTCTTTCATCAAATGGATCTAGATCGGGTGCAAAATGGTGATCCTTAGACGTTCAATAATCATCTTTTGGTGACTTATCGATTGGTGGATGGAGAAAATCCTCTAAAAGTACCCCTTAGTTTATGTAAGGTTTTGGGTACAAGTCCATGAATTACCACCGAGTTTTTTTCTCTAAGCATATAGCAAAACAATTCGGGGATTTTGTGGGGGGAATTCCTAGAGTATAATACTAAAAATTTAGAGAGGTGTTTGAACAATTATATGTGGATCTGGGTAAAAATGGATGTTAGGTGTCCTCTCAGAAGAAAGAAGAATCTTATGTTTGCCCAAGGTAAATGCTCATTTGTTAGTTTCAAGTATGAAAACCTAACTCTATTTTGCTTCTTTTATGGTCGTTTGGGACATAGTGATTCATTTTGTCAAATCCGAATGGCGAATAGGTTGGAAGTAGTAGAAATGGGATGGGATTTGTCGATTTGAGCCCAGTCAATGAGAGCTATGACAATGAGTAGCAGTTAGTTAAGAGGTGAGGTATAGGGAAGACTCAAGGTGATGTTATGACTCAATTTGATTCGGTCTTAGGATTGAACTTAGAAGGAGACACATATTTCAGGGAAAATAAAAAAAAAGGGATCAAATATATATGAAGCATGATTCGAAGGATGGATTCAAAGGAGGTAACGGTAAGAAGAGACAAATGAGAGAATAGGGAAACCAGGACGAATTGATTGTGGCCAGTTCTATGATAGGGAGAAATGAACCTTCATTGACTCGATATCATATATTATCAATGGCAGCTGAGGGGCAAGCCGACTGGTCGCAATAAAACTTATGAGTTGGAATTTTCGTGGATTGGGGAGTTCATGGACTATCAAAAGGCTTTGGCATATGCTGAAGATGTATAATCCCCAAATGGTCTTCTTTATGGAGATAAAATTAGATAAAAAAATGAATGGAGAAAGGTTAGGACGAGATGCGGCTTCGTGAATGGAATTGATGTTATGGCTGAGGGTACACGAGGGGGTCTAAGTTTGGCATGGAAGGAAATGGTCGAAATTAGTTTACGGAGTTTCTCCAAAAATCATGTTAAGGGGGCTGATTAGGATAGGGAGTGGAGGTTTATTGGATTTTATGGAACTCCATTTGCAAGTAATATAAGAGATTTGTGGAAAGTTCTAAAAAATTTGTGTTAAAATTAGGAACATCATTGGCTAGTTTGTGGAGATTTCAATGAGATAATGTATTCCTCTGAGAAGGTAGGGGTCATTCCAAGAAAAGATAGAAGAATTGAGCTATTTAGGGGTGCCCTAGATACGCGTCACTTACTAGATGTGGGGTTTTCTAGACCTTGGTCCACATGGGAATGGGAAATCTGCCAGAAACTAACATTAAGGAGATACTAGATAGAGGGGTAGCTACTGATGAATGGATGAGTATGCTCCCTGATGTGGTAATTAAACACTTACCGTATTTTTTTTCTAATTATTGTCCTCTATTATACATACAGACAGGGTAGTACTAGATAGAGACAAACAATTTTGTTTTGAAACATGGTGGACAATGGAGGACTCATTTGAATGAAAGGTAAGAAGAATCTGGGATTTGGCTTTAAATGATTTGTTTACAAAGATAAGAAGTTTGAGAGAAGGTTTGGAAGTTTGGGCGAACATGATTAAGCTTGGAATGGTTGGATTGAAAAGTTATTTGACTAGAAAGTTGGAACAGCTAATGGAGAAGGATTGGGATGATGAAAATTTGGCGGAGTTTATTGACACAAAAGTTT
Source organism: Gossypium hirsutum (assembly GCF_007990345.1). Lineage (NCBI taxonomy): Eukaryota > Viridiplantae > Streptophyta > Magnoliopsida > Malvales > Malvaceae > Gossypium > Gossypium hirsutum. The sequence goes on along the minus strand of NC_053430.1, from coordinate 79,056,253 downwards.
AGTTGAACCTGGAAATTGGTAAAGATGAAATCTTTTGGGAGTAAAGAGCACGTGCAAATTGGTTGAGGTTGGGTGATAAAAATACAAGCTTCTTTCTTAAATTTTCCTTTTATAGCAGACGTATAAATATAGTTAAGGTTTTAGAAGACGATGTTGGAAGGAAAGTATTGGAGGTAAAGGAAATGGAGGCTGTGGCATAGGGCTTTTTTAGAATTTTTTTTGCAACCAATGGGATAGAAGACTTGGAACACATCTTATATGGTGTTTATCTATGCATTACAAATGATTTGAACATGATGCTGGTTATTAGCTACACGAAAGAGGAGATTTTTGGGGCGCTGAAAGGTATGGGTTCAAAAAAGGCGTCAGGGGTTGATGGTTTTCCAGCTTTAGTTTTTCAAAGATGCAGCCACATAGTCAAATATGATATTACGTCATTTTGTTTGGGTGTCTCAAACGAAGGGAAATAACTAAAGCGTATGAATGAAACTACTATAATGCTCATCTCTAAGGTATCGTACCTTAAGAACATGGTGAATTTCAAACCAATCAGTCTATACAATATGATTTACAATGTCTTAGCAAAGGCAATAACTAACCGTTTTTAGAAGGTACTTGAGGTTTGTATAGATCAGGCCCAAAGTGCGTTTGTGCCAGGAAAGCTAATTACTAATAACATGTTGTTAGCATATAAGATACTACATACATTCTGTTAGAAACAATTAGGGAGGAAGGGCTTTATGGCACTTAAATTGGACATGAGCAAGACCTATGACCAGGTAGAATGGGGTTTTATAAGGGTGATGATGGAGAAAAATGGGTTTTGATGAATGATGGGTGGGCACTATTATGAGGTGTGTTACGACAGTTTTGTATTCTCTATGTTTTAATGGGAGAGTGGGTGAGTCCTTTCGACCTTTACGGGGTCTCAAATAGGGAGACCCACTAGGAGACCCACTAAGTCTTTTTCTATTTCTAATTTGTAGTGATGGACTTTCTACTCTTATGAGACATGCTTTAAACGATGGGATGATTAAAGGGGCAAAGGCTAGTAGGAGGGGTCCTCAGATATTACACCTTATCTTTGCGGATAATTGTGTTATGTTTGGAAAGACCTCCGAACAAGGTGCCAACATTTTAAAGAACATCTTGAAGGAATATGAAATGTGCTCAGGTTAGTGTGTCAATTTTGAAAAATCAACAATTTTTTACAGTTCAAATACCCTCAAAGAGTCTCGGGAATCGATTTCAAATAGTTTGGGGGGTTTGTTATTCAAATAATCCAGAGAAGTATCTAGGCTTATGTAACACCTTTAACCCGTATCCGTACCCGAAATAGGGTTACGAGGTATTACCAATCAATATACATCACATAACAACATAACTCATATATTTATACATACATATTCCCATACCATTCATTACAATCAGATTGTCCATTATTAGGGCCTACGAGACCTTAAACATGCTTTAGAAGTGGTTCGGGACTAAACCGATAACATACAAACTTAGAAATTTTTTCAAAACATACAAGGGTTACACGCCCGTGTGACCAGGTCGTGTGCCTCACACGGCCCTAAACACGCCCATATCTTAGGTCTTGTGAAAACAGGGCATACATACTGACTTGGGTCACACGGCCGAACACACGCCTGTGTACCTTTCAAAGTGGCCACACACGCCCATGTGCCATGCTATGTTCTAGGTCGTGCCAAGACTGTAGGGTATACTAACTTATGCAACATGGCCAAGTCAAACGCCGTGTGCTAGGCCGTGTGCCAATTAGGGGGTATACTAACTTGTACTACACGGCTAGTCACATGCCCGTGTGTGTGACCGTGTGAAGCATACTGACTTCATTTAATATCAACACAAGGGGACACACGGCCGTGTAACCTGACCGTGTGTCGCACACAGCTGAGAGACAAGCTCGTGTCTCAGCCCATGTGGACAAAAATAGGCCATTTGCAAGGCCAATTTGCCACCCTTATTGCACCTACCTATATAATCTCAATTGGTACCATTTCAAGACATAAATATGCAGCCAAAAGTCATCAACCAATACACAATCATACGTTATCCATTTTAACCAAATTCAATACTTATGAAATCAACTTTTAAAAATCATACTTCATCAAAGCCTTTCTCTGGCATTATACTCCACAATTCAATTAACCATTTGCAACTACAATACCATAATCATATTCATACCAAACATGCCAAAATAAACCATTACTCATGGCTATATATACAACCAAAACATATACATTTACAAGCCATTTCTATTAGCTAAACACAAATCAATATTCACATCATTTACAAGCCAACTCTCATGGCTATAACCATAACCAAAATACCACAACTAGCCTATACATGCCATATAAAATAATTACAAAACTCAAATGTACCAAATAGATGTCTAATAGTGCGATGATATTCCTGACAACTCTCGAATCCGAGCTAGCCTTAATTCTCTATAAACATAGGAAAAAAACACAAAGTAAGCTTCATAGCTTAGTAAGTTAGTATTAATGTAATGAGAAACTTCACTATTCATTCCCAATTCAAACAATATAAATACAAGATAACACAAATACATTAAATCTCAAGTCATTTGATCATTCATTCACTAGCTTTCCCAGAATTTATCCATTTCATGGATTCAATGTTTATAAACTTTACTCATATACCTATACCAACTCGTACCAATCTCATTCTGATCTACATATTTCATTTTCCCGTTGAACCATTTGAAATAGAAGTCAGATATTCAAGGATCTTAATCAATAAGTACCTATAACATTGCCCGAAGCCAAATCAAGGCAATTTACCTCCGAAGTGTCTATACCATGGCCTGAAGCCAAATCAAGGCATAACTTGCACCTGAAGCGCCGATATCATGGCCCAAAGCCAACTTAATACCCTAATGACATGTCATTAATATCCTAGACTATTCCTAAGGTTCAATCGGGAATTTCCAATACCAAATCATAGTTGAATCATTTCGAATTACTATCGAATCATATTTGAACAAGTCCGTAGTCTAGTAATTACAATTATGCATAATCAAAGCATTTAAATACAATTATAATAAAGCTCGTTACATACGAACTTACCTTGTGTTCAGAATTTACGGATCGGATCGACTATTTGACAACCTTGCTTTTCCCCCGATCTAAATCTGAATTCTTTTTTTCTTGATCTATATGAATTTAAAATTAACTTATTTATTCATCTACTCATTCAATTTAGTCCAAAATTACTCAATCAGGCATTTTTACACATTATCCCTTAAACTTTCACATTTAATCAATTTAGTCCCTATTTTACAAATATACAAAATTCACACAATTCAACAAAACCCAAGCTTGGATGAATTACATATAGGTCCCTAGCAGCCCAAAACTTTCATTTATTTCATATTTCAACCACTCAATTTGCATATTTCACAATTTAATCCCTATTATGCATTTTCATAAAAAAATCACTTAATAAAGCATGTAAAACTATCATCAAGCTTTCATAATCTATCATAAAACATCCAAGAACTCATAGATTCAATAATGGAAACTCTCAAAATCTTTAATAATTTCAGAATTTAAGGTACGGGCTAGCTAGATTGAGCTGCAATGATTACAAAAACATAGAAATCATCAAAAACTAAGCTAAAACCGTACCTTAATTAAGCTAGGAGTTGGCCGAATATCTCAAGCCCTAAAATGGCTTTCTTCTTCCTTTTTTTTCGGTTGAAAAGATGATAATATGAAAAAATTTAGCTTTTGTTTTATTTAATATATGTTTATTAACATTTTTACTAAATTAACCTTAGTTAAAAAACTTTAAAAACACATAAACCATGTCGATTAATGTCCATTAACACTACCAATAGTCTAAGATCATCATAAGGACTTTTAATTTATTAAATCATAGTAATTAAGCACTTTAACAAATAGTATGCAACTTTTGCATTTACGCGATTAAGTTATTTTTCTCAAATTGAGCAATTAAACGATAAAATTAACTCACGAAAATTTCAAACATATATTCTATCATGCTATAAACACATAAAATAATATTAAAATAATTTTCTGATATCGGATTTGTGGTCCCAAAACCACTGTTCTAATTTAGCTAAAACCGGGCTGTTACAGTTTACCCAACATGGTAGGTAGAAAGAAAAAGGCATCATTCCAACTATTGAAGGAAATAATTAAAAAGAAGATTGACGGTTGGCGCACTAGGTTTTTATAGCAAGGGGGTAAAGAATTTTTTATTAAGTCAGTGCTCTAAGTCATTCCAACATACTCTATGGCCTTTTTTTGTTGCCAAAAACTTTGTACGGTGAAATAGATAGTATTATGGTGCGTTTTTGGTGGAAAAAGGGGCGTGTGAGAAAGGGGATTAATTGGTGTGACTAGTATTGTCTCTGTGTTTTGAAATAGGAATGGGGTTTGGGGTTTCATAGTTTGAAGAAATTTAACATTGTCCTGTTGGCCAAATAGGGATGGAGACTTCTACATAATCCTGATTTGTTATTAGCCCGGGTTTAAAAGGCAAAGTATTATCCAAGTTTTGATTTCTTAAATGTGCGTTTGGGGAATTTCCCCTCTTATACTTAGAAAAGTATTTGGGTTGCGATGGGGTTATTATAGGGTGGCTTATGTTGGAGAGTTGGATCGGGTGAAAACATCTCAATTGTTGAGCATGCATGTATACCGGGTTCGGTTAATTATCGACTAAATGTGAGTATGAATAATAATAACGTTTTAATGGTTGTGGAGCTGATAAACAGAAATAGCAGAGAATGGAATAAAATTGGTTATTAATACCTTCTCAGATGTTGATACGAACAAGATATTGAGGATTCAGCTGGCGAAGGAATGCCATGATGACTTGGTGGTCTGACGCGATGAACTTTCCGGTGACTTTTCTATTCAGAGCGCCTATAAACTATTACAACCAGGTATTCTAGGCCCCAATTTTAATTATTTACATACCACCTCTAGAGACTTTTGCAGACAATTATGGAACCTACAACTTCCAACCAAGCTAAAAATTACAGTATGGAGAATTTCTAGAAATTTTATTACTATACTAGTTAATTTGAATCATAAACGACTAGTGGCGAATATGGCTTGCCCAAGATGTGAAGGGGCAAATGAGAATCTTGGCCACATCCTCCGAGAATGTCCTGTTTCAGTTGAATCATCAATTTTAAACCTTTCCTGGATGCTAACTAAACCATATCTGGAAGTTTCTGAGTGGCTTACCTAGGTGTTTATGGTGAGTTCTCTAGTTCAATGAAGACTATTCAGATGCGCATTGTGGGCTCTATGGACTGATAGAAACAAGTGTGTTCACGAAAGATAGGTGATGGGCGTCAAATCCACCAAAAATAATTCCTACAAAATAGCTCTAATTAGTAGTAGAGTGGTAGTAGGGTCGAGTCCACAGGGATTGGTACTCTAATCAACTTTCGAGTTTGGCTTATGAACAGAATGTCGTGTCAAGGTTCGTGGCTAGAGTCGTGCCCACGACTCAAAACGTACAAGCTGAAAAATAAGCAAATAAATAAGTGAAGCAGGGGATTTTGAAATTGAGTAGAAACTAAATAATTAAAATTGCTAAGATAAATAATTAAATAAATCATAAATTAAATTGGGATTTGCAATCAAATGTAATAAGCCTTAGCCTTAGACTTGGTAAATTCCGTGTTGAGAATCGATCCTTGAAAATTCATCTTCTCCTTCAAACGATAAGCTGGTTATAGTGGTTAAGAACGTCCTAACCACCAATTCTTTCTCTCGTAGCTGGTCCCGGTACGACCTACAAACCAACCCTTACCGATTATCTAACCTAGATACACGTGTTCCCGATTCAAGATTCCGGCAGCCTTGCGTTCTGAAGAACCCAACTCGAATTAATGGCCTCAACCTCGTGGGTCATTTAAACCCGATCACCTCTTCCTTGATTTGTTCTCGGAGATCCAAATACAGCACGGTCGATTCGTTTCTCCAACTATCAGAAAACACGACTCCAACCTAACGAGCTCTTTTTGACTTAAAATCAAATTATCCTTAAGGGATGAGTTGTCAATCTAGATACTTAGGAAAAAGGTGAATACTGATTGGAAGGATTTTAGGCGCGAGTACGAATCTCACAATTCTCGACCGGAAAGAACACCAGCCTAAAGCTAAGATGGAATTTAGTGGAACATGAATTTATTCATGTTTGAAAGTTGTGGAAAATGATGGATTTATATGAAAGGTGATGGAAATTGAAAAGGAAGGGTACTTGGTAGGCAATTAGCCCGATTTGACAAAAGAAACAAAACCAAATGAAAAAGTGAGAGAATGCTAAACTCCAATTTGAAAAGGGAAAAGGAGAGTATTTCTATTCCAAATAGAAGTAGGAATACAAAGACAAGAGATGATTTTCTAAGAACTAAAAGCCCCTATTTATATACATAGGGTTTACTAAAAATAGGCTAAAGCTAAATTAATAAAATAAAAATAAAAATAAAAATAAAAAATAAAATAAAATAAAATAATATCTTCTAGTTTTAGCTTTTTACAAAGTGAAAATTGATGTTAAATCCTTAGCTTTCCCATCTTTATGATTTGACCCCAACTTAACGATTTGTCTTTCAATTTGGCCCCTTTTTGATCGTTTTTGACCAATTGCATCCTGACAAGATTAATCCATAAAAACACCAATTAAGCAGGGATTAATTCAAAAATAAGCCAAATTAAACACAAGAATCATCTAAATTAACATGTTTATCAACTCCACCCTACTTAGCTTATGCTTGCCCTCAAGCATGTTTGTTCTTTCAAACATTAAACTTGTTCTACAATTTATTAAAAATCGAACGTCTTTTCTCATACTTAATCAATGTAAACAACTTAGGCAAAAATAAATAAATGCTTAAGATATAAAGTTTGATCAACAAGTGTCATAAGGTTGAAATATGTGAACTAAATAATTTCATTAAATTGAGTTTGAATCCAATAATTTGCAAGACATTTATTAATTAACTACGCATTAGAAAAATAAAATTATTGACCTGGTTAAACCTTTTTACGCGAACTAGGATGACAACCCAAGCACCCTAGCCCGGTTACTCAGTTCAAACAATCTTAAAATTTATTTATTTATTTATTTTTTGAAAGCTCAGTTAGCGGAATGTTTATAAGTTATCGACTTGTCACTCGAACCTTTTTACGCGAGATAAGATGACAACCCAAGCACCTTACCCCGGTTACTCAATCCGGTCACATTTTCAAAACTTCACTTATAACAAGCAAATAAAATTTTTCAAACAATCAATTTATACAGAAAAAATTTAGCTACATATATCAATTTTATGACACAAATGTTGACTAACCTATATACTTGAACATTTTAATTCAAACTTTGCCCAATTGTCCAAATTAACCAAGTATGAGATTAAAGGCTCAAAAGTTTAAATAAATTATCGAATGAATTTAACGTAAGATGAAGCACATGCAAAAGAGAGACATACAACAAAAATCATGCATATTTACCATCCATGCCCCCTACTTAATTGATGCTTGCCCTCAAGCATATATTGTATGAAATAATAGCCAGCAACCCAAATAAATAAAAAGAAAAAGTAAAGGATACTCCCCATATATGTTAAGGACGTTGTTGGTGTTGGGAGTAACGATTCTATAGGATGTCGAGGATTGTGGAGACTTGGGTTTCCATTGTTCCAAGTGGAGCCTCGATTCGACTTAAACGGTCCTCTACGGTCGAAGGTTGTTCCTCTTGTTCTCGAGTAGCGAAATGTGGGCGTTGGCGAAAAACCATATTCCTACGAGCAGTCCGTGTACCTAGAGGAACAAAATAACACGTAGTAGGGGTGCCGGCAAGAAAACCCATAGAATCCAAATAGTATTTATCTAGGCTGTCCATATGATATGCACATGTCAAGGACGAGAAATCAATTTCAGAAGGAAAAAGTGTAGAGGTTAAGTTCGTAATATACGACCCAAGTATTAGAGGATGATTACAACGCAAAATAGCATGAAAATTTCATGCAAACCAATATCCTAAATTAACTTTATAACCGGAATGCATACACCACAAGAAAAATAATTCAGTTATCATTAAAACAGCGGATGGATCGTTTCGTCCTGAAAAACTAAATGCCAAAAATCAGTGAATATATCTCAAAGCAGGTTCATGCACCAATAAGTCTTTTGTGGTTTTCGGATTATAAAGTTGATTAGAATTGGTTAAAACATGATAGGCATCTTGAGAATTAGAGTCGTTTGGAATGTCTAATAGAGCAATATGATAGGAATCGGAATGAATATTGTCAGGGTCAATGAAACCCATGGCAATATTAAAATCAGATATCGACATTCGAAAGTCCTTTCCAAGCAGACGAAAACAGATAATGTTTTGTGTTTCAACTGTCTGTAATGCATTAATACTGAAGCTAAATGTTGTGTAAAACTCATATATGAACTCATAATATGCATTGCAAGAAATATTGGCAAATGAGCTCCAACCAATAGCATCAAAATAATTAATCACAGCATTATAAATATCTAACATATCAAGAGTGGTGGAATAGATTTGCTTATAGACCGGGATTGGACGTTGTCGAATGTCATCGTATCGTGTGCGATGCTCTGGGGTTGAAAAATCTAAAAACACTCGCAATCGTCCTTCGGTGGGAATGGTGTTGCCACGACCTCGTCTATTACGCTGACTGTTTCGTGCTGGTCGAAATATGCGTCGGGCGAGGGAGTGGACATGAATTTTCAGCAGCATCAGTACTGCTGCTCGGTGGTGTCAGTGGCTCATGTCTCAACTGTCGACGGCTTTGAGTAGACCGTGTTTGGCGTGGACTGACACGTTCATTCGTGGTCGAAGGAGCCTCGACATGGTCGTTAGAGGTTTGAGCCTCATTTGAATTACCTGCATAATATGTTAGTAAAGGTAAAGGAGGTTGAAGTTCAAGAATCGACCTTTCGATAGGAACGGGGTTGCTGTCCGAGTGTTCTATACTGACCGGAGTCGGGTCTCGTCAGCGACAAGTTCTCGTTTGTGGGGCCGTTTGTTAGGAGGAGGTGGAGAAGGTTCATCGTCTCTATATCGACAATTGAAGGCGCAGAGAACCGATGTCGATTTCGATTAAGTGAAACCAAGATATTGTCTGCCGTTTGGTTCTGGGTTCGAACCATTGTGTTCGTATAGATGACACAAAAAGTCAGCTCTGGTGACGGCGGTGTACGGCGGTGGTGACGGCGACGGTGATGGCAGCTAGGTTGGGCTGATTTTTGAAAGAGTGTTTTGGGGGTTTTGGTTTTGATGATGGGTGGTGGGTTGGGCGTTTCAAAGAGAAGAAAAAGAAAAAAGAATAACAAGAAGAATAAAAATGGGGATTGGGGGGCAATGTGCGGTGGCACATAGCTGTCGGGGTTCCGGTCGGCGACGATAGTGCGACGTGGGCGTTGGGGACTTGTTCGGCCGTGGTTCGGCGGTGGGACAGGCGTCAGACAGCGGGGGGTAAGAGGGAGGGAAAAAGAAAAGAAAAAAACAAAAATAGAGGTGGAGCATGGGTGCGAGGTCGACGGTGGCGTGGCGTAAGGTGGCAATGACGGGTGTGACGACGTAAGCCCAACGATGGTGGTTCCGACGATGGCGCAGAGAGTGACGGCGATGGTCGGCGGTTTGGGGATTGTTTGGGGGTTGGGTTTTGTTTATGGAGAAGATGAAGAAGATGGAGAAGAAATTGGGAAATTAGGGATTTTGGGTGTTTAAATTTTTATTTTTATTATTATTTTGTATTTGAGTTATTTTAGGTTGGGTGAGGTATTTGGGTTAGGTGTTGGTGATTGGGCCAATCTTGGGTATTGGGTTTATGTGGGTATTGGGTATGGTAGGTTGTTTGGCTAGGTAAGTTAATTGGTTTAGGTTGACGGATATTGTGTAACGTCCCCTTACCTGAGACCGTCAACGGAGTCTAACATGAGACATTACTAAACTTATTTTAGCATTTAAACAAGTTCAAAAAATTTTCATAGTAAACTGTCTATTTGCGTCACAGTTGTAAAAAAAATCATATCTCGAGTTACAAAACTCAAAATCCAATTCAGTAAATTTTTCCTGAAACTAGACTCATATATCTACTTACTAATTTTTTACTAGAATTTTTGGTAGGGCCAATTAGTACAGTTTATTAGTTAAAGTATCCCCTGTTTTAGGGTTCAGCTACTTTGACCCCTATGCACTACGAATCAAATTTCTTCTTGTATAGAGATCCAATGAATATGCTGTTTGTTTCACCTAAAAATAAACCAAATAAAGAATCCATACATATAAAGTGAGAGTTATAATTATTTTTACACAATTTATGGTGAATTTCTAAAGACAGAACAGGGGATCCAGAAATTACTCTGACCTTATTTCACAAAAATGTAAATATTTCATTAAATACAGCTCTTTTACCTATTTTGTTTCTTCCACATGAAAATAGATTCATTAAGATTCAATTCCATATTTTATTCATCATCTAATTATATCTCTACTATTTTTAGTGATTTTTCAAACTCACATCACTGCTGCTGTGTGATTCTGTTTTTATAGCCAATTTCACCATTTTATGGATTTCCATAATTAGTTAGCACATAAAGCATACGTGTTATCAAATATAATCTCCATTAGCCACTCTAATAGATAATCATTCTCAAACATTTCCATGCCATCCATGAGCTATATCATAAGATTATATACACAAAAGGATTATAATGCTATACATGCCATATTCCCAAAATATGCAAGCCACCATACCGAGATGGTCCATTGATAGTGTGAGCGTGCCTCCGACCGTCCTGATCTCCAAACCGGCTTGTCAAAACTACAAGGAATGGAAGGGAAGGAGTAAGCATAAATGCTTAGTAAGTTCACATGCAAATAACAAATAACTTAACAAAGCAATTATACCAACCAACATTAGCATAATATCAGCAAAACATATATCACATTTCTATTCATCATTCATCGTCTTACTACATTATTGTTGTCGTATCAAGTCTCAACCCGAGGGTTAAGTACATACCTGTCCAAAGTGCCCATTCCACAGCACTTACCAATACGTCACTTACATCTTGAGTATTCTTCCATTTCACTAGAATTTTTACCCGTTGAAAACATCGGAATATAACTCGGATACATGGAAAGTTTGCACATAAGTGCCACATATGTAGCCAAGCTACCATGTAACCCGCCCACAAGCGAACTCGGACTCAACTCAACAAGAGCAGGCGTTCGCATCCATAAGTGAACTTGGACTCAACTCAATGAGTTCGGATGCCTAGTTACATCTCACGAACTCAGACTCAACTCAACGAGCTCGGAACTCAAATATCTTAGAGACATGTCACTTGTATTCTAATCTATTCCCAAGGTTCAAACGGGCTTTTTCCTCGATCACACATCTTTGCCGTCTTTCACGGAATATCGAAACCGATACTCGGTAGCAATCCATATTTAACAAGTAGCACACATAATTTGCATATTACTCAATAATAACCACAAAACATAATATTTCATGATATTAATCATCATATCATATAAATAACATTAAATTACTTAAAATGACAATTATGTTACTACATTTACACCTGAACTTACCTCGATACAAAATGAGAATAGTCGAGCCTATTCCTCGTAAACTTTATTTTTCCCCCGATCTCGACTCGAATCTCTTTTATCTTGATTTATAATACCAAATTAATTTATTTAATACACAAATTCATCAAAAATCCCCTAATACTAACTTTTGCAAAATTACCATTTTGCCCCTAAACTTTCATATATTTACACTTTTTCCCCAAGGCTCGTAAAGTAAACCTCATCCTATTTTCTTATGTTTTATGACATGTTGATAATTTTTTCCTTCTATAGCAACAGAAAATTCACACTCTAACATGTACTTATGAATATTAGGTATTTTTACCGATTATGTCATTTTACTCGTTTTTAGAAAAATCACTTAGCAAAAGTTGTTTAACACAATCTCAAACTTCATATTCTACCATAAAACATCAAAATTCATACATATAATCCATGGGTAAAATTTTAAATATAAACCCTAGCTCAAAATATTGGTAGAAATAGGTAAACTGAGCTACGAGGATTTCAAAAATGTAAAGAACATTAAAAACGGGCATAGAAATCACTTACAATCAAGGCTTAAAAGTATTGAAACCCTAGCTATGGTGGACAGCAAAATTCGGCAGCAACGTATGGAGAAGATGATCATTTTTGTGTTATTTTTCCCATTTTATTTCTTTTAATATCCAAATGACCAAAATGCCCTTCCTTACTAAACTTTCAAAAATTCCATTCATGTCCAATTTTTGTCCATAAACTTCGAAATTGGTCAAATTGCTATTTAAGACCTCCTAATTAATATTTCAAAGCAATTTCATATTAGAAACTTCTAGAATGCAAGTTTTGTAGCTTATTCAATTTAGTCCCTAACTTCAAATTAAACACTTTATGCATAGAATTTCTTCACGAATCATGCAATCATATCATAGACCTCAAAATCATCATAAAATAATTATTTTTATCTCAGATTTGTGGTCCCAAAACCACTATTCCGATTAGGCCCTAATTCGGGATATCACAACTCTCCCACCTTTAGGGATTTTCGTCCCCGAAAATCTTACCGGAAAAGTGGTCTTCATTTAGATTCCTCAATTTCCTATTCGATGCCGAAGAACTTTCACTCAGGCGGTACCTCCAATATATCTCTTTAATTTCTCATATATTCTGAAAGCCTACGGACTCATCTCTAAATTGTTCTTAATTTTTCAACCCTTCTCAGTTTCCAGATATCAATTTGGTTAATGAAGACTAGAATTCCAAGAAATCCAACAATCAAAGGGACCTGCACTCTTTCAAAATAATCATATAGATTTTCATCATCGATAAATCACAATCTAATAACATCTGAATTAAATTACAGTACACGTCATTACTCTCTGAATGAATAGGCAAATTTTCACTGTAAGCTTCATACAATTCTTTCTGTATAAGCCTCGGAATAATAATACCATGAATCAGATCCAATCTAAAATTCAACATCAGAAGTCGATCCTCACTATACTTTTTTTGTTTACTACTCACTATCACATTTTCCTCTTTCCGCTACGAAAATAATTCTGATATAGCCTCGAAAATAATCCTTCTCATTCTCATCCTAATATCAATACTGGCAAAGATAATTCTGGTAGATCCTGATGCTCGGCTTTAACCCCATCAATAACTCAAATTTTCTATGACATCAAATGCTCCAAACTATCACATTACCTTATTTTCATGAAACACATCACCATTCATACAACAGTGCGTTACTGAAAATTAGGAAATTTTACTCAATGCAGACTAGTCCAGTTCAGACGTTTTGGTTAGCAATATTCTCATCTGTCCAAACCTTGCTAACATGTAATAAACTTTTCAGCTTTCGTAAGATGAAAACTTTATCATTCTTAGTAGCTTCAACTCATATCAAAATTTTTTAAGAGATACACTTTTTGTTCAGACTATTTGCCTTTCACTCTTAAGAAATGAAATTCTATTATCAGACTTGGGAAAAATGATCCTGACATAATTGTCATATGAAATCTTTCAAATAAATAATTCACACAGATTAAACACCCGAGCCGATCTAAACACCGTTGAATGACATTTCAAGTAATATTTTCTTCTAGTTACTAAACAATTCATCATGCAGCCCTTTACTATTCATTTCTTACGCTAATCAAAACCATCTCAATTGCGTTAGCTCAAGTAACTAAAATATCTCAATTGAAGTCATTAATTATCATTGACTTACTTGAGAGAAGTAATCCACCATACCGATTGAAACTCGCACTTTTATCACTTATGCCTTTACTGTTGTCAAATCCTTACACGAAAATTTGAGAAATTCCAATATTAAAATCACCACATTACTAAGATCAAATCCGAAGTATAGTCATGCTTGTCATGATTATCACGAGCTGAAGAACGCACTTCAAACATAAGTCATAATTGACAAATTATGGAATAAAGATAACAAGTAAACCGAATAAAGAAATCCAAGATTGAGAAACCCAGAATAAAGAAATCTAGAATAAAGAAACCCAATATATGATACTATGCCGGAAAATCGAAAACCAAACTCATAGGAAAATATAGAAGATCTCGAAAATTCCTCAGAGAAAAGAAGTCCAGAAGAAAACATCATTTAATCCCACTGGAATCAAATATAATAAGAACAATGTATCTTCCCATGCGTATATATCAAATGGAGCATTAAGTAGAAGAAACAGTATCATAATATCATACATATCCTCTCATAAATTCTTATCAGACGAAATGTAATAAAATGCCCGAGGAAATACAACAATACAAATTATAAACCAGTCAGACTACCAATGCTTCCATCTAACACCAGGATTAGAAAACATTCCCATATAACAAGAATTTCTTCAAAAGATCAACAACCATAGAAATTTTTTTCTGAGAACGGATAAATACATAGAACATCACAGAAGAAACTGTTAAATTTGTCCAGCCGTAACTGTCACACTCAGATATTACACATTTCAAATATCATTTCCCACAACTAGTTCTGCCATCACAAATTTCATGTTAGACCTTTCACTAAAGAATACCAGTTCTGAATAAATTTTGATTTACACTTTTCTCGACCTTGTACCTGAGTAATTCAATTTACCAAAGTAAATTCATTCTTTAACTGGGACAGTGCATAGCTCCAATAATCTTTATATCAACCTGATACTTTTCTAGCTCTAACTTTATTTACCAACTCATTCTCAGTCTCTAATCATGTTTATGATTATTCTATCACTGAATTCTTTGGTTTCTTAACCGGAAACTTATTCAGTACAAATCTCATGAAATTCCATTATAAGCACCACTTCGGTAAGGGGGAGGGGTTGTAGGGCCTCTGACTCAACTTTCTCATACATATACATATGACACAATTTCCATCATCATAACAACATCATCAAAATCATATCATTCATTTAGGCAATGCATCATTCATGTTGGTTTACACAAATTTTCTAGTTATCCCATTTAGACAAGTATACTTATGCATGCATCCTATGTTTTCTGGATAGCTTGACTTATCCATTCATTTACTCAAACAAATCATACTCATGACATCATATAAGGGCAAAACAAACATAGATATTTGTATCACAATCACAACTTTCATTCTGTGCATCATCATATACATATCATTACAATCATATAATTCAGTCCAAACAATTTAACATAGATAAATTCATTTCATTATAATCATTTATCTCATAAAAATATCATTGACATTCATCAACATTCAACGTTCAATCAAGGCAATGACATTTTCATTCATATCATGATATTAGGAATCTTTACTCATACCTCTACGAATTTCTCTTTATCCCGTTCATCTTATCAAGTAAGCCAAGTGCACTACATCATATGAGCATTAAGCAAGTATGGATATTTATCACAACATGAACTTTCATCTCATGTGTTATCACATATATATATCATAAACTTTTATTCATACTTTTCTGAATCGAGACTCATCATAATCGTAATTTTATTCAAACATCTTCGCATCACATTGAACATGGTCAGTACAGCTCGGTTGGAGAGTACCTCTGTTTAAACAAGACGGTGCTCATACGCGTCGGGAGGCATCACACTATCACGGATCCGTGGCATGTATAGCTAGACTCTTACACATGCTAGGTTAGTCTGAGAACCGACTAAACCATAGCTCTGATACCACCAAATGTAATGTCCCCTTACCCTAGACCGTCGTCGGAGTCGAGCATGAGACATTACTAAACTTATTTTAGCATTTAAACAAGTTCAAAAAAATTTCATAGTAAACTGTCTATCTGCGTCACAGTTGTAAAAAAATAATATCTCGAGTTACGAAACTCAAAATCCAATTCCATAAAATTTCCCTGAAACTAGACTCATATATCTACTTATTAATTTTTTTCTAGAATTTTTGGTAGGGCCAATTAGTAAAGTTTATTAGTTAAAGTCTCCCCTATTTCAGGGTTCGGCTACTCTGACCACTGTGCACTACGAATCAAATTTCTTCCTGTACAGAGATCCAATGACTATGCCGTTTGTTTCATGTAAAAATAAACTCAATAAGGAATCCATACATATAAAGTGTGAGTTATAATTATTTTTACACAATTTATGGCGCATTTCTAAATACAGAACAGGGGATCTAGAAATTACTCTAACCCTGTTTCACCAAAACGTAAATCTTTCATAAAATACAACTCTTTTACCTATTTTGTTTCTTCCACATGAAAATATATTCATTAAGATTAAATTCCATATTTTATTCATCATCTAATTCTATCTTTACTATTTTTAGTGATTTTTCAAACTCACGTCACTGCTGCTGTGTGATTCTGTTTTATAGCCAATTTCACCATTTTATGGATTTCCATAATTAGTTAGCACATAAAGCATACGTGTTATCAAATATAATCTCCATTAGCCACTCTAATAGCTAATCATTCTCAAACATTTCCATGCCATCCATGAGCTATACCATAAGATTATATACACAAAAGGTCCATGAGCTATACATGCCATATTCCCAAAATATACAAGCCACCATACCGAGATGGTCCGTTGATAGTGTGAGCGTGCCTCCGACCGTCCTAATCTCCAAACTGGCTTGTAAAAAATACAAGGAACGGAAGGGAGGGAGTAAGCATAAATGCTTAGTAAGTTCACATGCAAATAACAAATAACTTAACAAAGCAATTATACCAACCAACATTAGCATAATATCACCAAAACATATATCACATTTCTATTCATCATTCATCGTCTTACTACATTATTGTTGTCGTATCAAGTCTCAGCCCGAGGGTTAAGTACATACCTATCCAAAGTGCCCATTCCACAACACTTACCAATACGTCACTTGCATCTTGAGTATTCTTCCATTTCACTAGAATTTTTACCCATTGAACATATCGGAATATAACTCGGATACATGGAAAGTTTGCGCATAAGTGCCACATATGTAGCCAAGCTACCATGTAACCCGCCCATAAGCGAACTCGGACTCAACTCAATGAGCTCGGGCGTTCGTATCCATAAGTGAACTCGAACTCAACTCAACAAGTTCGGATGCCTAGTTACATCTCACGAACTCGGACTCAACTCAACGAGCTCGGAACTCAAATATCTTAGTGACATGTCACTTGTATTCTAATCTATTCCCAAGGTTCAAACGGGCTTTTTCCTTGATCACACATCTTTGCCGTCTTCCACGGAATATCGAAACCGATACTCGGTAGCAATTCATATTTAACAAGTAGCACACATAATTTGCATATTACTCAATAATAACCACAAAACATAATATTTCATGATATTAATCATCATATCATATAAATAACATTAAATTAATTAAAAAGACAATTATGCTACTACATTTACACCTGAACTTACCTCGATACAAAATGAGAATAGTCGAGCCCATTCCTCGTAAACTTTATTTTTCCCCCGATCTCGACTCGAATCTCTTTTATCTTGATTTATAATACCAAATTAATTTATTTAATACACACATTCATCAAAATATCCCCTAATACTAACTTTTGCAAAATTACCATTTTGCCCCTAAACTTTCACATATTTATACGTTTTCCCCAAGGCTCGTAAAATAAACCTCATCCTATTTTCTTATGTTTTATGACATGTTGATCATTTTTTCCTTCTATAGCAACAGAAAATTCACACTCTAACATGTACTTATGAATATTAGGTATTTTTACCGATTATGTCATTTTACTCGTTTTTAGAAAAATCACTTAGCAAAAGTTGTTTAACACAATCTCAAACTTCATATTCTACCATAAAACATCAAAATTCATACATATAATCCATGGGTAAAATTTTAAATATAAACCCTAGCTCAAAATATTGGTAGAAATAGGTAAACTGAGCTACGAGGATTTCAAAAATGTAAAGAACATTAAAAACGGGCATAGAAATCACTTACAATCAAGACTTAAAAGTGTTGAAACCCTAGCTATGGTGGACAGCAAAATTTGGCAGCAACTTATGGAGAAGATGATCATTTTTGTGTTATTTTTCCCATTTTATTTCTTTTAATATCCAAATGACCAAAATGCCCTTCCTTACTAAACTTTCAAAAATTCCATTCATGTCCAATTTTTGTCCATAAACTTCGAAATTGGTCAAATTGCTATTTAAGACCTCCTAATTAATATTTCTAAGCAATTTCATATAAGAAACTTCTAGAATGCAAGTTTTGTAACTTATTCAATTTAGTCCCTAACTTCAAATTAAGCACTTTATGCATAGAATTTCTTCATGAATCATGCAATCATTGCATAGACCTCAAAATAATCATAAAGTAATTATTTCTATCTCGAATTTGTGGTCCTGAAATGATTATTCTAATTAGGCCGTAATTCGGGATATCACATATTGGGCTGATGGATGGGTAGTTTGGTATTTGGATTTGGGTTAAGTGGGTTAAGTGAGGTGGATATTTATTGGATTTTGGGTTTTGGGTATTTTGGTATATGGGTAAATGGGTTTGGGTAGGAATTTAGTTTATTTTGGTTTTTTTTTGGGATGAAGGTAAGGAAATTTGGGTACTTTTTTTTTCAATCACCAAATTAGCAAGTCGGGCCCACGCCATCATCATTATCCAAGAAAATTCGTATCCTCCCTTACGTTCCTGAAAATATCAAAGGAACCAAATAAAAAATTTATTTATTTACACCCTAAATTCTACTTAAACTAAAAATTAAATAAATAAGAATAAATGCAAATGAATTTGGGTTGCCTCCCAAAAAGCGCTATTTTTTAACGTCGTTAGCTCAACGACCTGGAAATTTATTCAGCCGGCTCTTCGAGGACTAATTCCTCAACCAAGTGGACTTGGAAGTTTTAGTAAAAAGGCTTTATTCGCTGCCTGTTGATTTTGAAATTTTTTCTGGATTCTTCACTTTTAACCTCGACTGCGCCATGTGGAAATATGTGAGTAACAATAAAAGGCCCTAACCACTTAGTCCGTAGCTTACCTGCAAAAATTCTCAATGTAGGGTCATAAAGTAATACTTTCTGGCCTACCATAATTTGTTTGCGGTTTATCTTTTGGTCATGGTACACTTTGACCTTATCTTTGTAAATTTGGGCACTGTCATACGCTTCTCGTCGAATTTCCTCAAGTTCCTAGATATTTAATTTACGATGCTTACTTGCAGCTTCCAATTCCATGTTGCATAGTTTGACCGCCCAAAACGCCTTATGTTCTAGTTCAACAGGAAGATGGCACAGTTTACCAAAAATTAGTCGATAAGGAGACATACCTATGGGTCCTTTATAAGCTGTTCGGTATGCCCACATTGCATCGTTAAGTCGTAAACTCCAGTCTTTCCTATCTGGCTTAACGGTCTTCTCCATAATCAACTTGATTTCTCGATTCGACACTTCTGCCTGACCGTTCGATTGTGGGTGATAAGCTGTAGCGACTCGTTGCACCACTCCATATTTTTTCAAGAGTGTATCAATTACATTGTTGCAAAAATGCATCCCTCGATCGCTGATGAAAGCTCGCTGTGTGCCAAACCTAGAAAAAATACAGCTTTTCAGAAAATCGACTACTGTTTTGGCATCAGCATGACGAGTGGCTTTTGCTTCCACCCATTTTGACACATAGTCAACAGCAAGTAAAATATAAACATTACTGAATGATGAGACAAAAGGGCCTAGAAAATCAATGCCCCATATATCGAAAATTTCATAGACATGCACAAGGTTTAGAGTTATTTCATTTTTTCTGCTCAAGTTTCCTACCTTTTGACATTTTTCGCAAGTTTTACAAAACAGATATGCATCACAAAAAATATTTGGCCAATATAGTCCACATTCAAGTACTTTGTGTGCAGTTCGTTTGGGGCCAAAATGCCCACCACATGCATAAGAATGACAAAAGGATAGAATTGATTTTACCTTAATTTCAGAAACGCATCGGTGAATTACCTAGTCAGAACAGTACTTCCAAAGATAGGGGTCGTCCCAAATATAATATCGAGACTCACGTTTGATCTTTTCTTTTCCAGATTGTGAAAGGTTAACAGAGACCATACCTGTAGCGAGATAATTCACCATGTCTGCATACCAAGGAAAAATCGTCTGGGTAGCAAGTAAGTTTTCATCTGGAAAATCATCATTAAGTGGTGTTACATCCTTTGATGAAGGAATTCGGCTCAGATGGTCTACCACCAAATTTTCACGTCCTTTTTATCTTTTATTTCAAGATCGAATTCTTGCAGAAGTAGTATCCACCTTATAAGTCTCGATTTTGCTTCCTTTTTCCCGATCAGATATTTAAAGGCTGCATGATCAGAAAAAAACACGATCTTAGTTCCTAATGAATATGAACAAAATTTTTCTAAGGTAAAGACTATAGCTAGAAACTCTTTTTCAGTGGTTGAATAGTTGCTTTGGGCAGCGTCCAAGGTTTTAGAAGCATAAGAGATGACGTGTGGTTCCTTCTTGGTCCTTTATCCAAGGACTGCTCCCACGCTATGGTTACTAGCATCGCACATTATCTTGAAAGGATAACTCCAATTTGGTGGTTGAACAATAGGTGCCGAAACGAGCTTATGTTTGAGCATGTTAAACGCTTCTCTGCATGACTGGTCAAACTCGAATTCCTTGTTCTTCTGTAATAGGTTACAAAGAGGTTGTGAAAATTTTCGAAAAATCCTTAATGAACCGTTTGTAGAAACCTGCATTACCAAGGAAAGATCGAATCTCCCTCACAGTAGTGGGGTATGGTAGTGAGTTAATGATGTCGATTTTTGCTTTATCGACAGAAATCCCCTTAGCAGAAATAATATGACCTAGAACTAAACCCTTGTCTACCATAAAATGACATTTCTCATAATTTAGAATAAGATTAAATTCTAAGCATCTTTCCAAAATTTTTGCAAGGTTAGCCAGACATACCTCGAAGGACTCACCATATACAGTAAAGTCGTCCATGAGCACCTCGATAATTTTCTCAACGTAATCTGAAAATATACTTCCATGCACCTCTGAAAAGTGGCTGGTGCGTTACAGAGTCCGAACGGCATTCGTCTGTAAGCGGATGTGCCAAATGGCCATGTAAACATCGTTTTCTCCTGATCCTCTTGTGCCACTGGAATCTGGAAAAACCCTGAGCAACCATCAAGACAACAATAGTGAGACTTTCCAGCTAAATGTTCTAACATCTGGTCAATAAAAGGAAATGGAAAGTGATCTTTGTGAGTTAAGGAATTCAATTTCTTGTAATCGATGCAGACTTTCCACCCGCTTTGGACCCGAGTGGGAACCATCTCACCTTTCGAATTCTCAATTACGGTCACACCGGTCTTTTTTGGTACTACGTGGACTGGGCTAACCCAACTACTATCGAAAATGGGATAGATCATCCCGATGTCAAGTAGCTTTTGGACTTCTTTTTTTACCACTTCCATCATGGGCAGATTGAGACGCCTTTGAGCCTCTCTTTTAGTTATAGCATTATCTACCACTTGAATTTTGTGCACGCAAGTCGAGGGACTCAACCCCTTAATGTCGGCTATTGTCCATCCAATTACCTCTTTATAGTCCCTCAGGACTCATACCAAGTTTTCT
Organism: Gossypium hirsutum; assembly: GCF_007990345.1. NCBI lineage: Eukaryota > Viridiplantae > Streptophyta > Magnoliopsida > Malvales > Malvaceae > Gossypium > Gossypium hirsutum. The sequence goes on along the minus strand of NC_053430.1, from coordinate 79,034,497 downwards.
TCTTCTACCCTTGAGAGTTTACTTGAGATTAGCACTGGTAGTGTATTTCCTTCACCGAGAAAAGCATACTTCAAGTGGCTTGGGAATGGTTTGAGTTCCAACTCCAGAGCCTGCAAAACAGATGGTACGAGCTTAGTCTGTGAGGGAGATAATTCAAAAGTTTTACCTGAAGCTTTCCATAGTTGCGATGCCTCTATATGAGCTACTGTTTCGTGAACAGAATCTTCAATGGTTATCCTCTCGTCAAGTTTCTTAATGACATCAAAGTTCAAACTCCTGCAAAGGACAGTTTGTAACTCATCCTTGTCATGATATTCCAAATGTAACTCAGTTAAAGGATCAATAATATCAATATTGGAAACATTAGAAATCATGCTAGGACGGTTCATGGCCTCGTAGACATTGAATTTTACTACTTCCCCATCGAACTCCATAGTGAGTATCCCACTTCTTACGTCAATCTTCTTTTGTGCGGTACTCAAAAATGGTCTTCCGAGAAGTATGTCTGATGCATTGGCCGAATTGTCATCCTCCATGTCGATGATGTAGAAGTCTGTAGGAAATATTAGCTCGTTTACCTTAACAAGAACATCTTCTAATACTCCCTCCGGATGCACCACAGATCTATCTACAAGCTGGATTATCACGCCTGTTTCCTTTAAAGGACCCGCGTTAAGTAGTTTATAAATTGACAAAGGCATAACATTAATTGATGCACCTAGGTCACACATTGCTTTTTTAATACCAACGCTAACTATTTTACAGGATATGGAAAACATACATTGGTTCTTATATTTGGGAAAAATTTTTTGTTGCAGAAGGGTGGAGACATTTTCTCCGACACTTACCTTTTCATTTCCCAAAAGTCTCATTTTACTCATGCATAACTCTTTCAGGAACTTCGCGTATCGTGGGATCTACTTAATTGCATCGAGAAGAGGTATGTTGATTTCTAGCTTTCGGAAGGTTTCGAGGATCTCCTTCTTGTCTCGCTCCTTCTTACATTGGACAAGTCGTCCGGGAAACAGAGGTGGTACTGCAAATGACCTTTGTAGTGCCGACTCCACTGGAGCCTCTGTGCCAAGTTTCTCCCTATCTTGACTAGCGTCATGGGCATGACTAGTGTCGTGGCCACGACTTGTATCATGTACGAGCTCCAAAACCTTCCCACTCTTTAACGTCAAAGCGCTTGCATTGTGTCGTGGATTTGGCTAAGTCTGGGATGACAGCTTACCTTGGGACTGCAAACGGCTAACCGTGAGCGCGAGTTTGCTCACTTGCTTGTCCAACTCCTTCAAATGCATGTTAGTTTTTTGTTGGAACTTCTAAGTACTGTTGGCTAACCTTTCCACTATGGCCTCTAAATTGTATCTGTTGATTCTGCGACGGCCTTTGTTGGAACGGTTGATTGAACCATGGATTCATCCCATAGTTGAGATTTAGGTGATCCTTCCACCCCACATTATACAAGTTCGAGTAGGGGTCATACCATCTTTGGGGTGGTTCTGGGAAGTTACCGACAGCATTCGCTTGTTCTGCTGAATCCTCTTGTAAAATTGGACATGAGTCAGTCGGGTGGTCTGGCTTGGCACAAATTCCGCATAACCGTGCTGGGCCTGTTTTATCTGAAAGCAAAGTTTGAATAACATTAGTCAGCTTATAAATCTAGAGACAAAGAACTTATCCCATGAACCCGTCTTGTGGGTTCTGTAACCGGTCGGAATTGTTGAGAGTTGGCAGCTATGGTTGAAATCAACTCTCTCGCTCTCTGAGGCGTCATATTAACGAGTGCCCCCCACTTGAAGCATCTATCATTTTCATTTCCATCGGGAGTAAACCCTCATAAAAATACTGCAAGAGTGACTGCTCAGATAGTCCATGTTGTGGGCAGCTCCCTCCTTAGTTCGGCCACTCGGGCTACAGGGAAGAACCTGTCAAGAAACAAACGAGACATGTCAGACCATTTGTTGACAGATCCCGGAGGCAAATAAAATAGCCACTCTCTAGCAGAGTCGGCTAATGAAAACAGAAAAGCACGAAGTTTGATTTGGTCTTCGGTTACTCCTTGAGGCTTCATGCTTGTGCACACCATATGGAATTCTTTAAGGTGGGTGTGCAGATTCTAATTTTGTAGTCCACGAAAAGTGGGCAGTAGGTGGATCAAACCTGACTTTAGCTCGAACGACGTTCCTCCTGCTGGATAGGTTATACATAAGGGCTGTTCATCCGGTGTAACACCCTAACCTGTTTCCGTCGCCGGAGGGGTTACGAGGTATTACCAGATGATAACTAACATTTATATATCGTTCCATTCAATCATGATTAATAATTCACTTCAGCTCTATAATAATAAAATGTGGATAAAGTAAATAAATTCGGTTAAAAAAAGTAGCCATGACATTCGACAATTTCAATCACTTTAATTGCAACTCCTCTAATCATTTAAACCAAACAAACATATGCATATATCATTTAAATTAACAAGATAAATAGCCATTAAAGAAAAAACATATCACACATATATCATGAATCCATTAACATTAAAGTAAAAAAGAAGAAGAAGAAGATATAACCATTTTTCAAAATAACATTATCAAATAAGCAATCTTGGCCATTTTCGCATGGATCAATTTACACACCATTCAAATTCGACTAAAAAACCAACTAGCCTATACATGCCATAAGACCAAGATTAAACTTTCAAAAGTACCAAAAGTTAATGATAGTATGATGAGCTTCTCCAACGATCCCCGAGCACAAGACGATCACCAAGAAATTTATAATCAAGAGCAAACAACCATACACAATGTAAGCTATTTTTAGCTTAGTATGTTAAAAGCAATTAAATACATCTATCAATCAATCTCTTAATAATAATAATAACTTCAAGCATGTTTTAGACATGTTTTCACCAATTAAAACTTACTTGCACAATCATATAATACTACTTCTAATCTCAATGCCGAACCAATAAGTAAATTCATTTTTAATGTATATCCACAATTCTAAGTACAAAGCCATTCAAATATACGGCTTATGCTAAGTTCCAAATAATCACTCCACACATAACATTTTCATATAATTCTTAAGCAACCATATATAATTTCTGTCTCAAATGCAAACATTTCATAATATCGAAATTTATCGAACTCCATCTTTGATGCTTAAAGATAAACTCGCACACTTAGTGCTCATTAACCGATCTCGTACACTTAGTACTCGATATAAATTCAATTTGCACACTTAGTGCCAAATGACCAATTTCGTACACTTAGTACTCAGTACCAATTTCATTTAGCACACTTATACTTATACCACAATCGGCTAGATCAAATAAATGTATATATATATTCACCTTCGATTATATCAAACCATACATATATATTCACTTTCGGTTATACCAAGCTATACATATATAATCACCTTCGATTATGCCAAGCCATACATATATATTTATTTACTTCCATTGAATTCATGAATTACATTATAATTAAATTCAATCAACTCAATTGCTTAAAACTTACCTCGATTATCGACGGATTAAGTTTCTCAGCTATTCAATTAATTTCGCTTTTCCCTTATCCACTTCTGATCTCCTCGTTTCTTGATCTAATTAAAATTTCAATTTCAACTCATTCGATTTAATTTATAAACAGATCAATTCTTAATACATAATTAATAAGTTTACTTATTCGCTCATCATGGTATTCAACATTTGCTAAATACTCCAAAGTATTTAATAATTAAAATACATTAATTCTCTATTTCAATGTACCATAACCGAATGCTCCATATGCCTACATGAATCCTTACGTATCTTCATTTCGCAATTAACTTCCCATTTAACAATTTATTTCAATTTCATACCATAAACACAAAATCACCTAACATCTAAATTTAAACACCAACTTTTATTTTCTAACACATTCAACAAAGAACTAAAACATTTCTTCATATCAACCTCATGACTGAACATTCAATGTTCAACAATTAGGAAAATAAATTCATGGGTTATAATCAAAAGACAACTAAAATCTCAAAAATACAAACAATTTTCAAATTAAAGCTAAACACATACCTAAATTTTGAATCAAGGAAGGCCGAATGTCTTGTTTCTTTTCTATTTTCTTCTTCTTTTTATTTCGACAAGAACAAAGCAAGTGGTTTTATTTTATTCCTTTTCTTTATTTTTATTACTTTCATTTCATATAATATAATAATACTAATAAGTAAAACGCATATATTCATTATATAAAATTAATAACAATTAACAAGTGCCGTCCACTACACTTGGAAATGGCAAAATTTCCTATGAAATCCTTCCACTAATAATAATCCTCATAATTTAGTTATCACCAAATAATTCATTAAGTTTTAACGTTATGCATTTAGACCCTATTCAATAAATCGACATTCAAATGATACAAATTTTAAAACGAAATTTCACGCCAACCAAATTCATGCATTCAAAACATAGATAAATAATAAATAAATATTTTTTTGACTCAGATTCGTGGTCCCGAAACCACCATTCCGACTAGGGTAAAAATCGAGCTGTTCTTAGGGATTTTTGTCCCCAAAAATCTTACCGATGAATAGGTTTGGATAACGTTCTTTCATTGAATCCTCACGCTCCCAAGTTGCTTCCTAGACCCCATGTTTATGCCAAAGCACTTTTACCAACGATATTTTTTTTATTTCTCAATTCTTTCATTTCGCGAGCTAAAATACGAATCGGCTTTTCCTCATAAGTTAAATCGGGCTGAATCTCAATCTCAGATGAACTAATCACATGTGAAGGGTCGGATCTGTACCGACGAAGCATCGAAACGTGAAAGACAGTGTGGATCTTTTCTAGTTCAGGTGGCAACAACAATCTATAGGCAACTAGTCCGATACATTCGATAATCTCGTATGGTCCAATAAATCTCGGACTCAACTTGTCCTTGCGACCAAATCTAAGAATTTTCTTCCATGGTGAGACTTTCAAAAATACCCAGTCACCAATCTAAAACTCTATATCTTTATATTTCAAATCCGCATAAGATTTATGACGATCGGACACTGCTTTCAAATTTTGACAGATCACTTTTACTTTCTGTTCAGTTTCTTTAATCAAATCAACGCCGTGTATCTTGTTTTCACTTAGCTCGGCCCAATACAAAGGTGTACGACATTTACGACCGTACAAAGCTTCGTAAGGTGCCATTTTGATACTTGACTGAAAACTATTATTGTATGCAAATTCGATCAAGGACAAGTATCTTTCCCGTGTACCCCCAAACTCGAGAACACAACATCTCAAAATATCCTCGAGTATTTGGATGATTCGTTCGGACTGGCCATCCGTTTGGGGGTGAAAGGCAGTACTGAAATGCAGTTTAATACCTAAAGCATCTTGCAGTTTCTTCTAAAACCGTGATGTAAACCTCGAATCTCTATCCGAGACTATAGAAATAGGTACTCCGTGCAATCGCACAATCTGTGATATGTACAATTCGGCTAGCTTATCAAGTGAGTAATCTGAACGGACAGGAATGAAGTGGGCCGATTTCGTCAATCTATCAACAATCACCCAAATTGCATCTTTCTTGCTCGGTGTTAATGGTAATCCAGATACAAAATCCATTGTGACTCGATCCCATTTCCACTCGGGTATCAAAATCAGCTGAAGCAATCCTGATGGTACCTGATGCTCGGCTTTTACTTGCTGACATACTAAGCATTTCGACACAAAGTCTGAGATGTCTCTTTTCATACCACGCCACCAATAGTACTATTTCAAATTATTATACATTTTCGTGCTACCCGGGAGAAAAGACATTCTACTATCATGAGCTTCGTTCAAAATCATATGCATCAACTCTAAATTTCTCGGAACACACAATCGATTTCTGAATCTCCAGCAATCTTCAATGTCAAGTTGAAAATCCGAATCAACATTGGAATCACATTGAGCCCTTCTTGGTAACAAATCATTATCCATTTTCTGAGCTTCACAAATCTGTTGGACAAAATATGGTTTTGCTTTTAGTTCAGTTATTATCGCACCATCTACGGACATAGTCAAACACGCATTCATCGCACGTAAGGCAAACAGTGATTTTCGACTCAGAGCATCTGCAACAACATTAGCCTTCCCCAGATGATAATCTATCTCTAGCTCGTAATCTTTTAATACCTCTAGCCACCGATGCTGTCTCAAGTTCAAATCCTTCTGAGTCATCAAATATTTAAGGTTTTTGTGATCGGAGTAAACATGAAATTTCTCATCGAACAAATAATGACGCCAAATCTTTAAAGCAAACACAATAGCGGCCAATTCAAGATTGTGAGTCAGATAATTCTTTTCGTGCGGCTTTAACTGTCTCGAGGCATACACTACAACTTTTCCTTCCTGCATCAGAACACAGCCCAACCCATTCAAAAAAGCATTACTAAAGATAACGAACTCTTTACCCGATTCTGGTTGAACAAGCACTGGGGCTTCAGTCAACAAAGTTTTCAACTGATTGAAACTTCTCTGACATCTTTCTGTCCACTTTAATCTAAAATTTTTCTGAAGTAGCTTTGTCAACAGAGTAGCAATCATCAAAAAACCTTTCACAAATCACCTATAATATCCGGCAAGTCCCAGAAAACTCCGAGCTTCGGTAACATTCCGTGGAGGTTTCCAATCGAGTATAGCTGAAATCTTATTTGGATCAACCCGAATACCTGATACTGAAACTACGTGCCCCAGGAAACTAACCTCCCAGAACCAGAACTCACATTTGCTAAACTTCGCATAGAGTTGATTATCTCATAAAGTCTGTAATACCAATTTCAAGTGCCCAGCATGCTCAGTTTCATCATGGGAGTAGATCAAAATATCATCTATAAACACAACCACAAACCGATCTAAAATCTGTCTGAAGATTCGGTTCATTAAATCCATGAAAATGGCAGGTGCGTTAGTAAGTCCGAAAGGCATCACCAAGAACTCATAGTGTCCGTATCTCGTCCGGAAAGTGGTTTTAAGCACATCAGAGTCTCTAACTCACAACTGATAGTAACCCGAACACAAATCTATTTTTGAAAACACTGATGCTCCTTTTAACTAATCAAACAAGTCATTGATTCGCGGCAACAGATACTTATTCTTGATTGTCACTTTATTGAGCTGTCGATAATCAATACACATTCTCATAGTTCCATCCTTCTTTTTCACGAATAGCATAGGCGCACCCCAGGGAGAAAAAATCGGTCGCACAAAACCTCGATCTATCAATTCTTTGCAACTGTGTTTTCAACTCTTTTAATTCAGTAGGTGCCATTCGGTATAGAGCAATCAAAATCGGAGTCATCCTTGGTACTAACTTGACACCAAACTCTACCTCTCGAATAGGCGGCAAACTCGATAATTCTTCAAGAAATACATCCGAATACTCATACACAACTAGTACGGATTCAATATTTTTGTCGATCACTTTACTATCAAGCACATACGCGAGGTAAGCTTCGCAACCTTTCCTTACATACTTTTGAGCTAAAATCGAATTTATCATAGCGGTAAACTATTCAGATCAGTAGACTCAATTCAAAGTATCTCATCAATCTGGGATTGCAGATCAATAGTTTTTCGTTTACAATTCACCATAGCATCGTGTACGGTTAACCAATCCATACCTAGAACTATGTCAAACTCGTCGAAAAGCAATAACATCAAATCAGCCAGGAAACATGAACCTCGAATCATTAGGGGGCAATTCTTGCACACTTTATCAACTAACACAAACCGACCCATGGGTTAGATACCCGAATCACAAACTCAGTAAACTCAATAGGCAAAGTCTTACTAGATACTAACGTTTCACACACATAGGAATGAGTTGACCCGGGATCAATCAAAGCAATTACACTAATATCATAGAGAGTGAATATACCAGTAATAACGTCAGGGGATGAAGCCTCTTCTCGAGCGCGAATGGCATATGCTTTGGCAAGTGCACGAGCCTCGGATCAAACTGCTGTATCTGAAGCCCCTCTCTGAGTACCACTCCTACCTCCCGTGTTCTTAGGTAGTCTACCCCTAGTTGCAGTGCCACTCGGTCTTGTGCTTTGAACATTATCTTTCTCGACTAGTTCTGGACAATCCCGGATGAAATGATCTCGTGCACCACATCTATAACAAGCTCTATTGTTATACTTGCCCCAACACTCACCCACATGTCGTCTTCCGCATTGTTGACACTCGGGTTTATTCGATCGAGTATTTCCAACACTGGCAATCGAGGTATCTGGTGAACTCACTGGTGGTCGATCACGTATAGAAAGCCCTGCAGTAGTTTTAGATCGGTTGCTATCATCTCTGAACTTCTTTGGTATCGACTAAGAAGTTTTACCCGCAGATCTCTTATGAAAATCTCTAGCTTCGAACTCAGCTTTTCTTTTCTCTTTTCCAAGTTCTTGGGCTTTGCAAGCTTGCTCAACGAGTACCGCGAATTCTTTTATTTTAAGAATACCAACGAGCAATTTTATATCTTCCCTCAATCCTTCTTCAAACCTTTTACACATAGCCGCTTCGGTCGAAACACACTCCCGGGCATAACGACTGAGTCTTACAAATTTTGCTCGTACTCAGTAATAGTAATACGGCCCTGTCTAAGCTCGAGAAACTCTTTACATTTCTGGTCAATAAATCTCTGACTGATATATTTCTTGCGAAACTCAGTCTGAAAGAAATCCCAGGTGACTTGTTCTTTTGGTACAACCAAAACCAGAGTGTTCCACCAATGGTAAGCAGAGTCACGTAACAAGGACATGGCACATTTTAAACATTCATCGGAAGTACATGATAATTCTTCAAATACTCGAATAGTATTATCGAGCCAACATTCAGCTTACTCAGCATCATCATCATCTGTAGCCCGAAATTCTTGGTCCCCGTATTTTCTTATTTTATCGATCGAGGGCCTACTTAATCTCACAGGATCAGCAGTCGGTGGTACCACAGGCAACAGAGGTGGGTTATTCAGGTTTGAGGGTTGTTGAACAGTCGGATTTGTCCAGATATAATGATTAAATCATTCACTCATCATATTATAGAAGGCTTGTTTAGCCCCCTCGCCTTGGTTACTCACAGCTGGCCGAGATTCAACCGGCGCGGCCCCTTGAGCGGGAGTAGGCGCCACACTCTCGACATCATCAGCTACTGCTCGCTCGGGATCTTGATCCATTTACTATACGAAAAACACGTTTTAAGCATCAGAAGTCATCATACTATCATTTAATAACATATGACATGTATAGCTAGACTCGTACGCGCTATGTTAGTCTGAGAATCGACTAAACCGTAGCTCTGATACTAATAAAATGTAACTCCCTAACCCGTTTCCGTTGTCGGAGGAGTTACGAGGTATTACCAGATGATAACTAACATTTATACATCGTTTCATTCAATCGTGATTAATAATTCACTTCAGCTTTATAATAATAAAATGTAGATAAAGTAAACAAATTCGGTTAAAAAAAGTAGCCATGACATTCGGCAATTTCAATCACTTTAATTGCAACTCCTCTAATCATTTAAACCAAACAAACATATGCATATATCATTTAAATTAACAAGATAAATAGCCATTAAAGAAAAACATATCACACATATATCATGAATCCATTAACATTAAAGTAAAAAAGAAGAAGAAGATATAACCATTTTTCAAAATAACATTATCAAATAAGCAATCTTGGCCATTTTCGCATGGTTCAATTTACATACCATTCAAATTCGACTAAAAAACCAACTAGCCTATACATGCCATAAGACCAAGATTAAACTTTCAAAAGTACCAAAAGTTAATGATAGTATGATGAGCTTCTCCAACGATCCCCGAGCACAAGACGATCAACAAGAAATCAATAATCAAGAGCAAACAACCGCACACAATGTAAGCTATTTTTAGCTTAGTAAGTTAAAAGCAATTAGACACATCTATCAATCAATCTCTTAATAATAATAACTTCAAGCATGTTTTAGACATGTTTTCACCAATTAAAACTTACTTGCACAATCATAAAAATGCATACTACTTCTAATCTCAATGTCGAACCAATAGGTAAATTCATTTTTAATGTATATCCACAATTCTAAGTACAAAGCCATTCAAATATACGGCTTATGCTAAATTCCAAATAATCACTCCACACATAACATTTTCATATAATTCATAAGCAACCATATATAATTTATGTCTCAAATGCAAACATTTCATAATATCGAAATTTATCGAACTCCATCTTTGATGCTTAAAGATAAACTCGCACACTTAGTGCTCATTAACCGATCTCGTACACTTAGTATTGGTATAAATTCAATTTGCACACTTAGTGCCAAATGACCAATTTCATACACTTAGTACTCAGTACCAATTTCATTTCGCACACTTAGTTCTCATCTCAAGCTTACTACTCTTTTGATTATATATACACATACCTATACCACAATCGGCTAGATCAAATAAATGTATATATATTCACTTTTAGTTATACCAAGCTATACATATATAATCACCTTCGATTATGCCAAGCCATACATATATATTTATGCACTTCCATTGAATTCATGAATTACATTATAATTAAATTCAATCAACTCAATTGCTTAAAACTTACCTTGATTATTGACGGATTAAGTTTCTGAGCTATTCAATTAATTTCGCTTTTCCCTTATTTGCTTCCGATCTCCTCGTTTCTTGATCTAATTAAAATTTCAATTTCAACTCATTCAATTTAATTTATAAACAAATCAATTCTTAATGCATAATTAATAAGTTTACTTATTCGCTCCTCATGGTATTCAACATTTGCTAAATACTCCAAAGTATTTAATAATTAAAATACATCAATTCTTTATTTCAATGTACCATAACCGAATGCTCCATATGCCTACATGAATCCTTACGTATCTTCATTTCGCAATTAACTTCCCATTTAACAATTTATTTATATTTCATACCATAAACACAAAATCACCTAACATCTAAATTTAAACACCAACTTTTATTTTCTAACATATTCAACAAAGAACTAAAGCATTTCTTCATATCAACCTCATGATCAAACATTTAATGTTCAACAATTATGAAAATAAATTCATGGGTTATGATCAAAAGACAACTAACATCTCAAAAATACAAACAATTTTCAAATTAAAGCTAAACACATACCTAAATTTTGAATCAAGGAAGGCCGAATGTCTTGTTTCTTTTCTATTTTCTTCTTCTTTTTATTTCGACAAGAACAAAGCAAGTGGTTTTATTTTATTCCTTTTCTTTATTTTTATTACTTTCATTTCATATAATATAATAATACTAATAAGTAAAATGCATATATTCATTATATAAAATTAATAACAATTAACAAGTGCCGTCCACTACACTTGGAAATGGCAAAATTTCCTATGAAATCCCTCCACTAATAATAATCCTCATAATTTGGTTATCACCAAATAATTCATTAAGTTTTAATGTTATGCATTTAGACCCTATTCAATAAATCGGCATTCAAATGATACAAATTTTAAAACGAAATTTCACGCCAACAAAATTCATGCATTCAAAACATAGATAAATAATAAATAAATATTTTTTTGACTCAGATTCATGGTCCCAAAACTACCGTTCTGACTAGGGTAGAAATCGGGCTGTTACAACTGGTGCCGCTGCAAGCTGGCGTATAATTTGTTCAGCCATCTCGTCTGGTTCGTCTAAAAATTCTTCGGTGTAAGATATAGTTTCAAATCCGGGATTTGGCCATTTACCACGTCGTATGGCTTCTCTTCGTAGTTGTCGGGCCAATTTCTCAATTTCTGGCTCAAACTCTAAATTTCTCGGTTTTGATCTGGTCATAAGGTAGACAAACAAAAGTTATAAAATATCTCCAGTCCCCGGCAACGGCGCCAAAATTTGATGGGCGTCGAATTTACCAAAAATAATTCCTACAAAATAGCTCTAATTAGTAGTAGAGTGGTAGTAGGGTCGAGTCCATAGGGATTGGTACTCTAATCAACTTTCAAGTTTGGCTTATGAACAGAATGTCGTGTCAAGAGTCGTGGCTAGAGTCATGCCCACGACTCAAAACGTACCAGCTGAAAAATAAGCAAATAAATAAGTAAAGCAGGGGATTTTGAAATTGAGTAGAAACTAAATAATTAAAATTACTAAGATAAATAATTAAATAAATTATTAATTAAATTAGGATTTGCAATCAAATGTAATAAGCCTTAGCCTTAGACTCGGTAAATTCTGTGTTGAGAAGCGTCAAGGGAGTGGTACAGGTATTAAGGATAGTCCTTCATGATGATGTTGGTTCTGCCTTCACAGCGGAGGCCTCGCATGTTTTTAGGTAGTTAAAATAGGATTAGAAATGGGTTTTTCAAAAGTAGAAGTGGAGGGGGAATGCTTTAACTATTATAAAAAAATGTTAGATCTCCTATCCAGACAAGTCATAAATCGGAGCTCACATAAGGAATATCAAGCAGTTTTCTACACGGTTTCGATGGATTCGTTTTAAGCATGTAAAAAATGGGGCAAATAAGCTAGCACATGACCTAGCTATGGAGATATTAAAAAAGGAAGAACAAACTTACATGGTGGGGGGAGTCCCTAACTTTGCAGCTTGGTGAATAGAAGAGGAGTAGCTGTGGGAACCAGATTGACTGGGAGCCTTTGGTGGGTAGGATTAGGAGAGGGGAGTGATTGTTTTGAGAGATGAAGATGGAGAAATGCTTCCCTTGGAATTGAAATCGTTAGGATTAAAAAGAAAGAAATGAAAGGTTGGCACAGTTTTAGGCATTAAATGTGACTGGGTAAAAGCTTTATTTATTTATTTAAAAACATTGGTCTATTTTTTGTTTTTATTTTTTCGGTTCGACTCCATTTGTTTGCCAGTAAAATATTTTTCGGAAAATGATTTATGGAAAATGATTTACTTTTCTGGAAATGATTTACTTTTCTAGTGTTTAGATGAATCTGTGTAAAATATTTTCTGTTGTTTGGCAGATTTCTTGAAAATATTTTCCGAAAAAGCTATTTTTACATATATTAATAAATTTATATATATATTAATAAATTATATATATTAATAAATTTATATTTTAAATTGTTTTTTAATAAATTTATACTTTAAATTGTTTTTACATATATTGCAATGATTTATTTATAAATAAATCAATCGAATTAAATATATAATAATACTCAATTATTAAGCTAGACTATTAACCGTCATGAATTGAAAACAACCAAAGTCAAATAAATTATTTGTAATTGTGTTATAAAAAAATAAAAAACAAGGATTGGATAATTATAAATTAGCTTCCAAACCACAATTAATACTAGAAATTAATAATATTATTCAAATGCATAATTAGTAGTACACCACATAATAACAACAATATTGTCCAAGTGCATAACTAATATTACACCACATTAAAAGTATCAATATCTTCAACCTTGAGAAAATTTTTGAAGCCAAATTTTTCTATGCTTCTTACTTTTAACTAAAAAAGCTTTGGCCTCGGATTCATGACTTACTAGATAATCAAACACGGAATACAGGAAGTCATCATGAAATCCTTCTTCCTCCACCGACATCACTTCTTCGTAAAGATGTGGTGTCTTACCCGCAGTAAATTGTTCCAAAGCATTAGCAATTTTGCCAAGTTGTTCACCCACAAATTTAATTTGTTCATCAACGACACTTTCTTGAACATTTTTCTTTTACGTTTGGATGTGCCAGATGAAGATACATTTGTTCTTACCTCTTCAATCTCTTCATTGTCTCCGTCTATAGGTACTGAATCTTGGTTACCATCATCCAAATCTATGTCAGCAAATGTTCTGGCAAAAGTCCCTGTTGCCTTATCTTTGCCAACAACCAAAGCCATTTCATCATAATGATCAATGCTTTTATTCAAAAATGGTTCATACTTCTTGTGTGCCTGTTGGATATTATACACAATTAGAATAACAAGTAAAAAACAATTGAAATATACTTAACATATATATACACATATTACCACCACTGCTGCATCATATGTTGCTCTATCACATATGATCATTTTTATGTTATCATCCCATCAAAACCACTTTCATCCCGAATTGTGCATATAATCTACCATTATTTTTTTACAGTCCTCAAATGATTTTCCACATGCTTCGCATCGTATTGGACTTGAAATCTTTCAGAAATAGCTACGGCAACTCGATTAAAAGAAACTGCTTTGAAAGTGTTAGAAGGCTTATTTCCTTTCTAGGCCTCCTCTGCTAGAATTTCAAGAAAAAGATGTTCCATCGGTTTTGTCCACCTAAATTACTTGGAGGTCCCTTCTTTGTTGCCCTTACCCATTCTACATTATTAATTTTCATTGTCAATCATTTCAATATCATTATCCAACCAAATAAATTCAATATCTAACATAATAAATTCAACAAGCTTAAAACATAATAAATTTAATATCTAACAAATTCAAGACATAATAATTTCAAAATCCAACAAACTAAAATTTCAATATCATTATCAAACCAACATTAACAAAAAAAACAACAACAATTTTAATACTAAGACATACATAACATAGAAACAATAACTCTAATCCCTAAACCCACCTAATATTTCTAGCCATAGAATCAGTCCACATAGTCTGTACAATTTCGTCTCTCTTAGCAGACCATTCTCTTGCTTCTTCTCTTTCTTCTCGCTTCGTAAGAGTTGGTATTATCAAACTAGACTCAGGCTCCTCGTATAATCCATAATTAAGTAAATCACTGGGATCAACTCCCATTATATGATTATGAAGGATACAACAAGCCAAAACTATATGTAACACCCTAAACCCGGCCTAGACGTTATGACCGGATCTGGTGCGCCACATCGATGCGTTCAAAACGTTCCGTATTACTTAGTTTGGAAAACTTAGTTGGTGTTGTAAAAGATACTTTTAAAAGTAGGTTAAAGTGAATAGAAGCTATGCACCAGGTAGGAAACCAGGAAAAGAGGAGGTGAGTCCGTCAGACTGCTTAAGTACCAAGCTCCCTTCGGATCCAATCCTAGACATGCACACCACCATTGCCACACCTTAACGAATCGTATAATTTTGAGAAAAAACCGTCTGGTTATGTCTATCTTAAGAAAATGATTAAGTTTGAAAATGTTTGCTTAGCGGAAGTCTTACTTGTAATCGTGTTATTTTGAAATCACTTAATGTTTTTGGAAACGAACCCTAGATCTAGCCCATTTTGATAGTTAATATAATTTAAGATCATCATGATAAGTTATAGATCAAAACCCAAATAAGAATAATCATAAGCGGCCTTATTACATAACAAAAACCAAAACCATAAATGAAATTAAAAGGACGTCCAGTTCACCAGAAAGAAACCAGGTTCGTAGAAACATGTGGCCAGTCTGAATCCCTCACAGCTCCAAGCCTACTATGGTTGAGGATTACTTGCGAGGATGAAAATAAGGGGTGAGTTTTGGGAAACTCAGTGTGTAATCCAACCCAACCATAGCCTAAATCAGTTCAAACCACAGAGACAGAATAAGTTGGCCTCAGCCCAGAACAGATATCAGAATAAAGCCCATAGGCCTAGAACAGATCAGAACAGATATATCATGCTTATGCAGAAACCCAACCATATTCAACCACATACACCCCCATACCATCCTTTCACCATGTGGGGAGACTACTCGACCCACCCAACCGCTACACGCCACAGAAATATGCAGCATGGCTGCCAGATACAGAAAATGTGACAGAGTCACCAGATACAGATATTTTGTGGCAGTGCCACCAGAACAGATAATTTGTGGCAGGGCCACCAGAACAGATAATTTGTGGCATAGCCACCAGGACGCTTCCTCCATAATATAACCCATGTCCCCATGCAACAGATACACATTCATGGCATGCATCATACAGATTTAATTCATCATGCTTTTCAGACAAAATTAACCTTAGGGGTATAAAGGTCATTTAGCATACGTAGGGGTATAATGGTAATTTTGCATACATAGGGGTATTCTAGTAAATCTAACTATTTCTAAGGTTTTCATGCATATCGTAGCTATTACGTTTAGCCAGAAACACTTACCGAGCGTTCTTACCGAATTGGGCCCGTTGGCCCATTAACCCAGTTTTGGCCCATTGAGCCCAAAATATCAAAACGCACAAAATAGAGCGTACTGCAGTTTTATCACTTTTGATTACCAGTAATAATTACCCATACGTCTTACGAGCATTCGCACACTCGCAAGTGCCCAAAATACCGGCTTTTCGGCATTTCAGCTTTTCGGCTTTTGCCGATCTAGCCTATGAGAGGGTGTCAGTTACACACCTGTTTTTGGGATTTCCTCGACGAGATCTACACACGAACTACCTCCAATTGAATCACTTAATATTACTCCAAATATGGAAATAAGATTGAGTATATAGTCCCCTACCACATTCGGCCAAACATGCCTAACACCCTTATTGCTCTTACCTTATTGTCGAAAGATGGTTAACTCCAAAGATCCGATCGTTCCACCTGTCCAAGCCCTTGATCAACTGCCTCTAAATCACGCTATTACCAAAACAAAATAGTTATTACGACCCCTCAGGGTTACAAGTCCAAATCGACAACCTCCCTAACTTTTAGGGATTTCGGTTTTTCCTAAAATATGTAAGAAGACTAAGTTTTGGAGAAGACTTACCACCGATTCCTTAGTGAATGATTCCAATGAGTTTCCCACTCGATCCTGATGTAGACCTAAGCCCTCAGATGATAACAAAAGTCGATCTTTCAGTGACTTCAGTATTCGGCCAAGTCCCTTTTAATACGGGGTTTTTCGGCTTTTTTTGCAACTTGTGTTTAGAAAGGTAAAACGAGAGGGTTTTGCTATGGCCTTGTCGTCAAAAATTGAAGTTTTAGAGGGCTGGTGACTCGGCCACAAATGATGAAGAGAAGAGATGTGGTTTTGGTTAAAAGAAATTGGCACAAAAAGAATCAAGCTTTCGGGATTTCGACTTTTGTATATAAGGCTTAAGAACAATGATAAGAACGTGGAGATGAATAGAATAATGGAAGGATTCAGCTATGGGGAAAGAAGAAGGAAGATAGATGGAGAGAAAAAGAAAAGAAAGGAAAAGAAGGAAGAATGGTCAGAAAAGAAAAAAAATGGCACAACACTTCCAAATGCCGAATTTATACCTAGCTTTTGACCTAGCCGAAATTTTCCCCCCTAAAGAAACCCTTGGCCAGCCACCTCTTGCTCTTTAAGAGTCCAACATTCAGCCAACACATCTCTCCCTAATTAGCTCCTAATTTCTCTCCCTTATCCCCTCCTTGCTCCATCTCCTGAGCAACTCAAACTCTTGTTAACAGTCTTTCACTTCATTTCCATTACCTACCTTTTCTGTTCATAAAAATTAATCCCTTGATTTGCTGTTATTGTGGCTTGAACCTGGGTCCTCCCTAGCTTCCACACGCCACTTATAGCCTTCCCTATGGCGTCACATGCCACTTCACCACTTGCTTCCTTGTGATCTATTTTACACAATTAATTCCTCAAAGCCTAATTTACCAGAACCCCTTTCTCTTATGGAATTAGAATTAATTAAAACTATCGGGTTTTATCCTAAGCTTAGGCCTTCTAGAGGCCCACTATCACAATTAAACCTACACTTAACAAGCAGAACACAGAATTTTTAATTTTACAAACTTTTTTTTTCAGAATTCCCAAAAATTTGGGGCGTTACAACTCTACCCTCCTTAAAGAAATTTTGTCCTCGAAATTTACCTGATCCGAACAGATGAGGGTATTGTTGTTGCATTGCCTCCTCTGGCTCCCAAGTAGCTTCTTCTCTGCCATGGTTACACCAAAGCACTTTCACTAATGGTACAGATTTCCTTCTCAGAACCTTAACGTCTCAATCCAATATTTGTACAGGCTCCTCCTCAAAGGTCAAATCAGCTCGCACCTCAATTTCTGCAACCGGCACGACATGAGTAGGGTCAGAACGATAGCGCCTTAACATGGAGACGTGAAAAACATCGTGAATCCTGCCTAACTCTGAAGGCAATTCCAACTGATAAGCCACTGGGCCTACTCGCTTCAAAATCCAATAAGGCCCAATGAACCGCGGACTCAACTTGCCCTTCTTGCCAAACCTTAGTATCTTCTTCCAAGGTGAAACCTTCAAGAAGACCATATCGCCCACTGAGTATTCAATCTCCTTACGCTTTAGATCTGCATACGACTTTTGCCTATCAGACGCTTCCTTTAACCGATCTCTAATTAACCTGACCTTATCCTCAGTATCTGCCACCAACTCAGGTCCAAGAACTTGTCGCTCCCCCAGTTCAGTCCAACAACTAGGTGTTCGACACCTTCGCCCATACAGTGCTTCATAAGGTGCCATTCGAATACTCGACTGATAACTATTGTTGTATGCAAACTCTGCCAAAGGCAAGTAATCCTCCCAACTACCTCAGAAATCAATAACACATCCCCTCAACATGTCTTCCAGAATCTGAATAACTCTTTCCGACTGACCATCAGTTTGAGGATGCAAAGCCGTACTAAAGTTCAATCGCGTTCCCAATGCCTCATGAAACTTTTGCCAAAACCGAGATGTGAATCTAGGATCCCGATCAGAGATAATCGAAACCGGAACTCCATGCAGTCGCACAATCTTCGCCACATACAACTTGGCTAACTTCTGAAGAGAAAAGTCTATGCGAACAGGTATAAAATGAGCCGACTTGGTCAACCTATCCACAATCACCCATATCGAGTCTTTCTTCGATGGTGTCAAGGGTAGCCCACTCACAAAGTCCATGGTTATCCTCTCCCACTTCCAAAGTGGTATTTTTACTGGCTGCAATAATCCAGAAGGTAACTGATGCTCAGCTTTCACTTGCTGGCATGTCAGACATTTCCCCACAAATTCCGTTACCTCTCGCTTAAGTCCAGGCCACCAATACAGTTCTCGCAAGTCATGGTACAACTTATTCCCTCCAGGATGCATGGCACAAAGTCCCCCATGAGCTTCCTTCAAAATTGACTGTCTCAAGTCAGAGTCCTTCGGAACACAAATTCTTCCCCGAAAACACAGAACCCCATCATCATTTAACCCAAACTCAGAATTTTCCCTTACCTTAACTTGTTGAAAATGAGGGACCAAAGACTCATCCTTCAATTGCTTTTCCTTAATCTAATCCACCCAGGTTGGCCTTACTTGCAATTCAGCCAACAGACTTCCATCATCATACAGACTTAGACGAGCAAACATTGCTCTCAGATCAGATACAGCTCTACGACTTAGAGCATCGGCTACCACATTAGCCTTGCCTGGGTGATATTCGATTGAACAATCATAATCCTTAAACAACTCGATCCATCTCCTTTGCCTAAGGTTTAGTTCCTTCTGAGTCAACAAATACTTGAGACTCTTATGATCTGTGTATATAATACACCTTTCTCCATACAAGTAATGTCTCCAGATTTTAAGTACAAAGATCACTGCTGCTAACTCCAAATCATGAGTAGGATAGTTCCCTTCGTGAGGCTTAAGTTGTCGAGACGCATAAGCAACTACCTTACCCTCTTGCATCAACACACAACCCAAACCTACGTGTGATGCATCACTGTACACAGTAAAATCTTTCCCAGACTCTGGTTGAATTAACACAGGTGCTTCAGTCAGAACTTTCTTCAACCTCTCAAAAGCTTCTTGCTGCTTCTCCGTCCAAACAAACGGTACTCCTTTCCTTATAAGTTTTGTGAGAGGTGCTGCCATCACAGAAAAACCTTCCACAAACCTTCTGTAGTAACCTGCCAACCGTAGGAAACTTCGAATTTCTGAAACCGACCTAGGTGGCTTCCATTCCAAAATTGCTTCAATCTTTCGAGGATCCACTCTAATCCCCTTTGCAGAGACCACATGCCCCCAAAAAGTTACCTCCCTCAACCAAAACTTACACTTGCTGAACTTCGCATAAAGTTCCTTCTCCCTTAACACTTGCAACACAGTGCGAAGATGCTCATCATGTTTTGCTTCGGTCTCAGAATATACCAGAATATCGTCAATAAAGACGACCATGAACCGATCCAGAAATGGTTGGAACACACGATTCATCAGATCCATAAATGCTGCAGGAGCGTTTGTTAGTCCAAATGGCATAACCAGAAACTCATAATGACCATAACGAGTCCTGAATGCTGTCTTATGAATATCTACCTCCTTGACCCTTAACTGATGATATCCAGATCGAAGATCGATCTTGGAAAATACAGAAGCTCCTTTAAGCTGGTCGAACAGATCGTCAATCCTTGGCAGAGGGTACTTATTCTTAATCGTCAGTTTGTTCAACTAGCGATAATCAATGCACATACGCATCGTCCCATCCTTCTTCTTCACGAATAGCACCGGTGCTCCCCATGGAGACACACTTGGCCTAATAAAGCCCCTATCCAACAATTCTTGAATTTCGCCTTTAACTCCACTAACTCCTTTGGTGCCATCCTATATGGTGCAACGGACACTGGTGCTGTCCCAGGTAACAGGTCGATTCCAAATTCGACTTCTCAGCTTGGAGGCAATCCCGGTAGCTCCTCCGGAAAGACATCTTGGAACTCTTTTACAGTTCTAACCTTATCCACTGTCAGCCCCTCTACATCTGTTTGACTTACAAATGCCAAATAGGCCTCACAACCTTTTCGAATCCACTTTTTAGCCCTCAATGCTGATATCACATTAGACAAATAGTCCCTTCGCTCACCTATCACCATAACCTCATCCCCTTCCATGGTCCTTAGCACCATTCGCTTAGCAGCACAGTCCAGAGTCGCCTTATGCTTAACAAGCCAGTCCATTCCCAGAATGATGTCAAATTCTCCAAACGGCAACTCCATTAGATCGCCAGGAAAGATCCTACCTTGAGTTTTTAAGGGTACATCCTTATACAGCTTGTCTACCCTAACCGAGTGACCCAAAGGACTTAACACAGATACCCCACTCACTATCTCCTCAGAATGCACTCCCAAAGACCCAGATATGGCACACGTAACATAAGAATGAGTAGATCCAATATCCACCAAGGAAGTATACGGCATATTTGAAACTAAAAACGTACCAGTTATGACATCAGGTGCGTCACCCTCCTCTCGACGACGAGCTGTATACACAACACTAGCTGCCGAGCCTCAGCATTTCCGACTCCCCTGCCAGGTGCCCCTCGACCTCGACCATTTCCAATCCCATTTCCGCCCCTACCTTGTCTACGTCCTCTCGGTGGTTGTGGTCCACCTCTCATGGGTTGAACAACCCTCTGTACAGCAACCTGAGCCTGATCAGCTCTCTATGGACAGTCCTTAACTCTGTGCTCCAGAGATCCACATCGGAAACAACCACCAGAACGTTTCCTACACTCACCCAGGTGTACTTTACCATAATCCCCACAGATTGGCGGTCTAACCACATTCATCGGAACGGCTCGAACTGGCTCCTCCACTCTCGCCCTTTTGGCATTCTTGTTTGCTCCACTCGAAGGTCCAGAATCCCTCCGGAAATGGTTCCGATCTTTCTCACGGTTCTGCCTCTCAGTACGCTTTACCTCCTCAACGATCTTAGCTTTTTCCACCAGAACCACGAAGTCACGCTCCCTCTGCGGAGCAATCAGCACCTTAAGGTCATCTCTGAGTCCATCCTCAAAGCGAACACTACGCTCATACTCCGTATCAACTATTCCCACAGCATACCTACTCAGCCTCAGAAATTCAGCCTCGTACTCAGCAACAGTTTTGCCTCCTTAGACCAGATTCAGGAATTCTTTCCTACGGGCGTCCACATAACTTGCCCCGACGTACTTTCCTTTAAAGGCTATCTTAAATAGCTCCCAAGTAACCTTATCAGCTGGGGTTCCATCCCTCACGGTGAGCCACCACTGATAAGCCTCATCTCGCAGCAACGATACGGCCCCCTTCAGCTTCTGCTCCACAGAACAGTCCAAGTCATCCATAATTTGTTCCGTGGCTTCCAACCAATATTCTGCCACATTCGGAGCTACACCAGATACACCCCTAAAGATCTCCGCTCCGTTAGCCCGGAGTCGTTCAGAAATCGATCCTCGAATTCCGTTGCCCGAACTTGCCCCGGCAACCCTTTCCAGAACTCGAAGCATAGCCTGCGACAGGGCGTCATCCCCAGCACCATGATCATGTGATTCTACTTCCGTTGCTGATGGTACCGGTGCTTCTGCCGCTGGCATATGTCCCAAAGATGAAGATCCCGCTCGGGCTCTTCCTCGGCCTCATCCACGGCCTCTACCTCGAGCTGCTCGCGTACTCATATCGTATTATCTGATTACGAATTTTATGCATTAATATCATTCCAATGTTTATTACAGATGTTTTATGATTCAGATAGTAATTCAGAAATGGGTTTTCGTAGAATCGACGTCTAGCTACAGTTTCAGTCTTTTAGCAAGCTTTTCTAGGGTTTCAGCAGCATCCTATCTAGAGTATTCTAGTAAAGTTTCAGTACAGACAGATAATTCAGAATATATTCAGAAAAATTTAGAATACTGACAGGCTTGGGCCGGAGATTCGGAATGCCACCTTCAGAAGTCCAAAGATTTTTTTTAAAAACTGATTTTTTTTTGAAAATCTTCGTTTTTGTAAACCCATTCCACAGCCGAGTTGTTGCAACCTAGGCTCTGATACCACTAAATGTAACACCCCAAACCCGGCCTAGACGTTATGACTGGATCCGGTGCGTCACATCGATGCGTTCAACACGTTCCGTATTACTTAGTTTGGAAAACTTAGTTGGTGTTGTAAAAGATACTTTTAAAAGTAGGTTAAAGTGAATAGAAGTTGTGCACCAGGTAGGAAACCAGGAAAAGAGGAGGTGAGTCCGTCAGACTGCTTAAGTACCAAGCTCCCTTCGGATCCAATCCTAGACATGCACACCACCATTGCCACACCTTAACGACTCGTATAATTTTGAGAAAAAAACTATCTGGTTATGTCTATCTTAAGAAAATGATTAAGTTTGAAAACGTTTGCTTAGAGGAAGTCTTACTTGTAATCGTGTTATTTTGAAATCACTTAATGTTTTTGGAAACGAACCCTAGATCTAGCCCATTTTGATAGTTAATATAATTTAAGATCATCATGATAAGTTATAGATCAAAACCCAAATAAGAATAATCATAAGCGGCCTTATTACATAACAAAACCCAAAACCATAAATGAAATTAAAAGGACGTCTAGTTCACCAAAAAGAAACCAGGTTCGTAGAAACATGTCGCCAGTCTGAATCCCTCACAGCTCCAAGCCCACTATGGTTGAGGATTACCTGCGAGGATGAAAATAAGGGGTGAGTTTTGGGAAACTCAGTGTGTAATCCAACCCAACCATAGCCTAAATCAGTTCAAACCACAGAGACAGAATAAGTTGGCCTCAGCCCAGAACAGATATCAGAATAAAGCCCATAGGCCCAGAACAGATCAGAACAGATATATCATGCTTATGCAGAAACCCAACCATATCCAACCACATACACCCCCATACCATCCTTTCACCATGTGGGGAGACTACTCGACCCACCCAACCGCTACACGCCACAGAAATATGCAGCATGGCTGCCAGATACAGAAAATGTGACAAAGTCACCAGATACAGATATTTTGTGGCAGTGCCACCAGAACAGATAATTTGTGGCATAGCCACCAGGACGCTTCCTCCATAATATAACCCATGTCCCCATGAAACAGATACACATTCATGGCCTGCATCATACAGATTTAATTCATCATGCTTTTCAGACAAAATTAACCCTAGGGGTATAAAGGTCATTTAGCATACGTAGGGGTATAATGGTAATTTTGCATACATAGGGGTATTCTAGTAAATCTAACTATTTCTAAGGTTTTCATGCATATCGTAGCTATTACGTTTAGCCAGAAACACTTACCGAGCGTTCTTATCGAATTGGGCCCGTTGGCCCATTAACCCAGTTTTGGCCCATTGAGCCCAAAATATCAAAACGCACGAAATAGAGAGTACTGTAGTTTTATCACTTTTGATTACCAGTAATAATTACCCATACGTCTTACGAGCATTCGCACACTCGCAAGTGCCCAAAATACCGACTTTTCGGTATTTCGGCTTTTCGGCTTTTGCCGATCTAGCCTATGAGAGGGTGTCTGTAACACCCCGAACCCGAAACCGACACCGGAGTCGAACACGAGGTGTTAACTGGCTTTAACCCCTTACAAAATTTATTTTCCAGACACTGCCCAATCTGTGTACTAGCCGCTTTAAAAATCATATCTTGAGTTTCGTAACTCAAAAATCAGTTTCGTAATTTTTCCCAGGAACTAGACTCATGTGACCATCTATGTATTTTTTCTAGAATTTTTGGTTGGGCCAATTAGTACAGTTTATTAGTCAAAGTCCCCCAAGTTGCAGGGGTCGACTACACTGACCTTTGCCCATTACGACTGGGATATCTCCCTGCACGGGGCTTCAATACTGTTGCCGTTTGTTTCTATGAAAACTAGACTCAGAGAGGAATCTGCACATATATGGTACGACCCCTAATTATCTCTGGTTAATGTATAATGAATTTCCAAAGTCGGAGCAGGGAATCCAGAAACCGTTCTGGCCCTGTCCCACTAAAATCTAATTATCTCTTAATATACTGCCCATATGATCTTTTCGTTACTTCCTCATGAAAGCAGACTCATCGAGCTTCAATTACATAATTTATTCATCAATTAATTCCACTCCCACTATTTTAGTGATTTTTCAATCTCATGACACTGCTGCTGCCAGCATCTGTTACGAAAGTAACTAGGTCCATTTCATGCCTACCCTTGATCCAATTCAATCGAACATTCGTGCCATTTTCGCATGGCTTAAAGTTTACATGCCATAATTCAAACACAACGTACTAGCTTATACATGCCAAAATGATCTTCTAAACACACTAAGAAGAAAGTACCAAAACTTGCTATCCGGTGTGATGACTTCAATGACGGCCCGACCCCGCAAAAATAGATGAGTCCAAGCAACCTATAGTGGGTGACAAGGAAACATCGAGTGAGTTTATAACTCAGTAAGTCATAAGCAATGCACTACCATCTATCAACAACATTATCACAAGAGGAAACAAAATGGAACGAGACAATTTACTCCATCCATACCGAACCATACCATAGTTCCTCCAACTTATCAATTCAATTTCATATCAATTCATGCATTCACATTCTATATACTCATCAATAGGACATTGAAGCAATTTCATAAATCGATTTATTTTCGTTACAATCAAACGACTATACGACCTTTCACCCATCCTACGATAAAACTTATGTACGTGACTTCAAGTATATTTGTCACATAGGTTCGAACTTACCGAGCTCAACACCAAGTATAAGCATAGCACCTATTAGCCACGTACTCAAGACACTTACCCGACCCGCTGTCCGCGATCGACTCAATAGTGTCGCACACATAGTGTCCATAATAATTCACGAATGTATATTGAGCCCGCACACTCAGTGCTATATAATCAACTCGCACGCTTAGTGCCACGTAATCGAATCGCACACTTAGTGCTACATAGTCAGACTCGCACACTTAGTGCCGCATGGTCAATTCGCACACTTAGTGCATCATATTCATTTCGCACACTGAGTGCAACATAGTCAAATCGCACCCTTAGTGCTGTACAATTTAATCCCGCGCACTTAGCGCCCATCTCATGGTCATAAATGGTTATCCCGCACGTTTAGTGCCGAGATCAACAACTCAGTACATCTTACCTCTTTTCATTCATTCAACAATTTCATCATCACATACGTACATGCATATATATATGTATATTTATTCATTCCAATCAGCATCAATACATACACATTATGACCATTTGAAATACTACCCACTACATGCTTAATGACTTACTTTATGTTGGGTAAAATAATTCCGAGTCGGCTACTCGATGACCTTCGATTTCCCCTTGTTGGACGCCTCTTCTTTAGGTTCTTGAGCTTAAATAATACAAATAAGAGTATTCAATATTTAACTCAATAACATGAATTTATTTGTCACATTTGGCAATCACACATCATTAAATTTTCAAACCAAGATGTCATTATATGACCACATATACACATATCCATATACTCAAGCTCAATAATTATAATGTAATATCATGTACCCACTTTAAGTATATTGCCGAATATACTTAATCATACATACACCTAACCAAAACAATTTCCTAAAATCTTCATACCATTTATACACTAGGCCGATTGCCCTCACCAAGTTCACCTATGTTCTTCAACAATTCCTTCATTGATCAAGCACATATTCGGCTAAGAAATGGCAATTTTAGCAACCTTCGATTTAGTACTTAACTTTTACCACATATCAAATAACTCATTTCCTTACTCATGTGACCACGTATATTCGGTCATGCATACACACATAAAATCAATTTGGAGACTCTATCAATCCAACATACATTCGGCACCTTCATCCACCATTCTACCAAGCATGTAATATTCAAACACAACCAAACCCACATTCGGCCCTAGCTCATAACAAGGTAGCCGATTTATTTTTTTTATAGTTCAAACACTCCTCTATCATCATTCACCTAACTTTAACATGAACCAACAAAACTCACCATTTCTCATCCAAATAACATGAACAACAACCATTCCTTGAACCCTTTCTCATGACCGATTGCTCATGTTATCAACAAGATTCAAGGTTTAAACATGGGCTATTTAAAACATGCATGCATCTCAAAGACAACATCAAACATACCTTAGTCTAGCAACCACCATAGCCGATTTTCTCAAGCCTTTTTCCCCCTCCTTTCTTTCCTCTATTCGGCCAAGGATGTTCAAGAATGAACTCTTTTTTTTTCTTTCTTCAATTCACGGCAACAAGGGGGGGTGAGACCATGTTATTTTTTTTTTCCATCACCCTTCCTTTCATTTTTTTAATCACCATGCTTATTATTTTATTTTTCTTAACATGCATCACTAGCATAACATGTTGGAGACATGTTTCCACCTATAGCATGGCCGGCCACTACATATTAGAGAGGGGGAATTTGACATGCAAGTCCCCCTTTTTTCTTCCACATGCACTAATAGGTCCTCATGCATTGACCTATCACATTTTTAAATTTTCTCATATAAGTCCTATTGACTAAATTCACATGCAATCGACTAAATCGAAGCTTGAAATTTTTACACATTCATGATTACATATTCTAGACAATAAACATCACATTCAAACCTTTCGGTGACTCGGTTTAGCGGTCCCGAAACCACTTCCCGGCTAGGGTCAATTTTGGGCTGTCACAACTCTCCCCCACTTAAGAAATTTTCGTCCTCGAAAATCTTACCAGTAAATAGGTTTGGATATCGTTCTTTCATCGAGCTCTCGGGTTCCCAAGTTGCTTCCTCGATCCCGTGTTTGAGCCACAACACCTTAACCAACGGAACCCCTTTGTTTCGCAACTCTTTCACCTCACGAGCTAGGATACGTATCGGTTCTTCTTCATAACTCATATCGGCTTGAATTTCAACCTCTGATGGGCTAATTATATGCGACGGATCAGATCGATAGTGTCGAAGCATCGAAACATGAAAGACATCGTGAATCTTTTCAAGCTCAGGGGCCAAAATCAATCTATACGCAACTGGCCCCACTCGTTCGGAGATTTCGTACGGCCCAATGAATCTCGGGCTCAACTTGCCCTTACGGCCAAACCTAAGTACCTTTTTCCAAGGCGAAACTTTAAGGAACACTTTATCTCCCACCTGATATTCAATGTCCTTCCGTTTCAGATCCGCATACGATTTCTGACGATCTGTGGCTGCCTTCAAACTTTCACGGATTACTTTTACTTTCTGTTCGGCATCTTTAATCAAATCAACTCCGAAAATTTTATTTTCACCGAGCTCGGTCCAAAACAATGGTGTACGGCATTTACGACCGTACAAAGCCTCGTAAGGTGCCATCTTAATACTTGATTGAAAACTATTGTTGTAAGCGAATTCAATCAAAGGTACATACCGTTCCCATGAACCACTAAACTCAAGGATGCAGCATCTCAGCATGTCCTCGAGTATCTGAATTATCCGCTCGGATTGACCATCGGTTTGGGGATGAAAAGCGGTGCTAAAATGCAGCTTGGTACCCAGAGCTTCTTGCAATTTCTTCCAAAATCGCGAGGTGAATCTCGGATCTCTATCCGACACGATAGAAATAGGTACTCCATGTAATCTCACAATCTGAGTAACATACAATTCGGCTAGTTTATCCAATGAAAAATCCGTACGCACGGGGATAAAGTGAGCCGACTTAGTCAGCCTATCAACAACAACCCAAATCGCATCCTTCTTACTTGCGGACAATGGCAGTCCGGACACAAAGTCCATTGTGACTCGGTCCCATTTCCACTCGGGTATCATGATCGGCTGAAGTAACCCTGAAGGCACTTGATGTTCCGCTTTCACTTGTTGACATATTAAACATCTCGAAACAAAGTCGGAGATGTCTCGCTTCATACCATGCCACCAAAACCGACGTTTCAAGTCGTTGTACATTTTCGTGCTCCCCGGGTGAATTGACATTCGGCTACAATGGGCTTCGTTCAGGATCATCGGAATGAGTTCCGAATTCCTTGGAACGCACAAACGACTTCTAAACCTCAAACAACCATCATCATCAATCTGAAACTCCGATTCCTTGTTCGGAACACACTCAGCTCGTTTTGCAACCAATTCATCATCGACTTTCTGAGCTTCACGAATTTGATGAGTCAATAATGGTTTGGCTTTTAATTCAGCTACTAACACATTGTCAGGTAGAACAGACAAGTGTACATTCATCGCTCGCAAAGCAAACAGTGATTTCCGGCTTAAGGCGTCCGCAACCACATTAGCCTTTCCCGGGTGGTAATCAATGACAAGCTCGTAATCTTTCAACAATTCAAGCCAACGTCTTTGTCGCAGATTCAAGTCCCGTTGAGTCATCAATATTTGAGACTTTTGTGATCCGAAAACACATGGCACTTCTCACCAAACAAATAATGTCGCCATATTTTCAATGCAAACACAATGGCGGCTAGTTCGAGATCATGGGTCGGATAATTTCTCTCGTGTGGCTTCAATTGTCTCGACGCATAGGCCACAACTCGACCTTCTTGCATCAATACGCAACCCAACCCGAGTAGGGATGCGTCACTATAAACGACAAACTCTTTACCCGATTCGGGTTGTACCAAAATTGGAGCTTCAGTCAGATGAGTTTTCAGTTGATCGAAGCTTTTCTGACATTTCTCCGTCCATTCGAACTTAACATCCTTCTGAAGTAGCTTCGTCATTGGTGTGGCTATCATCGAGAAACCTTTGACAAATCGTCGGTAACAACCGGCGAGCCCTAGAAAGCTCCGGACTTCGGTAACATTTCTCGGAGGCTTCCAGTTAAGTATGGCTGAAATTTTGCTCGGGTCAACCCGAATACCCGATGCGGATACCACATGACCCAAGAAGCTAACCTCTCTTAGCCAGAACTCACACTTACTGAACTTAGCATATAACTGCTTATCCCGTAAAATTTGCAACACTAGCCTCAGATGCTCAGCATGTTCGGCCTCATCTCTTGAATAGACCAAGATGTCATCAATAAACACAACTACGAACCGATCCAAATACGGCCTAAAGATCCGATCATCAAATCCATAAACACCGCAGGGCATTAGTGAGCCCAAACGGCATCACTAAGAACTCATAGTGACCGTACCTCGTCTGAAAGCAGTTTTGGGTACGTCCGAATCTCGAATCCGCAACTGATAATAACCCGATCTCAAATCTATCTTTGAAAACACCGATGCCCCCTTTAATTGATCGAACAGATCATCAATACGCGGCAATGGATATTTATTCTTTATCGTCACTTTATTCAGTTGACGATAATCAATGCACAACCTCATGGTTCCGTCCTTCTTTTTCACGAACAATACTGGTGCACCCCAAGGTGAGAAACTCGGTCGAGCGAAACCTCTATTCGTCAATTCTTGCAACTGAGCTTTCAACTCTTTTAACTCGGTTAGTGCCATACGATACGGAGCGATCGAAATAGGCGTAGTTCCAGGTACAAGCTCAATACCAAACTCTACCTCCCAACAGGTGGCAAACCCGGTAACTCTTCAGGAAAAACATCTGGGTATTCACAGACCACCGGCACCGATTCGGGTTTCTTTTCTAACTCCTTGTCATCAAGTACATACGCGAGGTATGCTTCGCACCCTTTCCTTACATATTTCTGGGCCAACATTGCTGATATTACAGCTGGCAACCCCCTTAAGTCCGCAGACTCAACTCGGATTATCTCGTTATTTGCGCACCTCAAATCGATAGTCTTGCTTTTGCAATTCACAACCGCATCATGCGCGGTTAACCAATCCAAACCAAGAATAACATCAAACTCGTCGAACGGCAAAAGCATCAAATCAGCCGGAAACAGGATTCTCGGATTATTAGAGGGCATCTCTTACACACTTTATCAACAAGTACGCATTGACCCAAAGGGTTGATACTCGAATTACGAGCTCAGTAGACTCAACAGGTAGAGTCTACTGGTTGCTAAGGTTTCGCATACATATGAATGAGTAGAACCAGGGTCAATCAATGCAATCACATTAGTATCAAAGAGAGTGAAGGTACCAGTGATGAGTCGGGGATATG